>NW_024090373.1:0-38376 GCF_014356525.2 Nilaparvata lugens
CATGTGTATGTCTGTGAACACGATAACTCCATTCCTAATAAACCGATTGAGTTGAAATTTTAAACTTAAGGTCCTTATATCATGAGGATCCGACAATAAGAAATTCAATAAAATTCAATCAAAGATGGCGGAAAAAATGGCGGATAATTACTAAAAAAACCACGTTTTTCACGTTTTTCTTGAAAACGGCTCTAACGATTTTCTTCAAATTCATACCATGGATAGCTATTTATAAGCCCTATCGACTGACATTAGTCTCTTTTCTGGGAAAATTTCAGGAGCTGCGTAATATTCATGAGAAAAATTGCGGATGATGACTAAAAAACCATGTTTTTCACGGTTTTCTCAAAAACGGTTCTAACGATTTCCTTCAAATTTATACCATGGATAGCTATTTATAAGCCCTATCAAATAACATGAGTTTTTCTTCTGGGAAAATTGCAGGAGCTCCGTAATATTCTTGAGAAAAATGGCGGCGTACTAAAAAACCATGTTTTTCACGATTTTCTCAAAAATAACTTGACCGATTTTTTTCAAATTCATACCCTGTATAGTTATTCATCAGCTCTATCACTGGCATTAGTCTTCTTTCTGGGAAACCAATGGGGGTCCACCCCATCCATGGGAAATGGACTTAGTAACCTCCTTCTCGTGCATGAGGTGGGTAGGTAGCGCAGTTCATAAAAAGAACACATAGTCGAGATATTTCATCTGTAGAACAGCTGTTTTGACGACTTTAAAGAAATGACGACTAAAAAAATCATCGAATTTCACAATTCACACAAAGAAAAAGTACTCTGAAAACAATTATATATACACATATACAGAAGTCTGATCGTAGTTTCAAATATGAGCAAGGTAAGTTGTGTGAGTGTACCACACCAGATTTTTGGTAATTGTCCGCCATTTTTCTCAAGAATATTACGGAACTCCTGCAATTTTCCCAGAAAAAAAAAACTCATGTTATTTGATAGGGCTTATAAATAGCTATCCATGGTATAAATTTGAAGAAAATCGTTAGAGCCGTTTTCGAGAAAACCGTGACAAACATGGTTTTTTAGTCATTATCCGCCATTTTCTCAAGAATATTACGGAGCTCATGGAATTTTCCCAGAATTGAGACTCATGCCAGTTGATAGGGCTTAAAAATAGCTATCCATGGTATAATTTGAAGAAAATCGTTAGAGCCGTTTTCGAGAAAACCGTGAAAAACATGGATTTTTAGTCATTATCCGCCATTTTTCTCAAGAATATTACGGAGCTCCTGAAATTTTCCCAGAAATGAGACTCATGCCAGTTGATAGGGCTTGAAAATAGCTATCCATGGTATAAATTTTAAGGAAATTGTTAGAGCCGTTTTCGGGAAAAACGTGAAAAACATGGTTTTTTAGTAATTATCCGCCATTTTTCCCGCCATCTTGAATTGAATTTCTTATCGTTTGATCCTCATGATATAAGGAACTTAAGTTTAAAAGTTCAAGTCAATCGGTTAATTAGGAATGGATTTATCGTGTTCACAGACATACACACATACATACACACACACACACACACACACACACACACACACACACCACACACACACACACACACACACACACACACACACACACACACACACACACAGACCAACACCCAAAAATCATGTTTTTGGACTCAGGGGACCTTGAAACGTATAGAAAACATGAAATTAGGGTACCTTGAATTTTTTTGGAAAGCAATACTTTCCTTACCTATGGTAATAGGGCAAGGAAAGTAAAAAGTCATTCTATTCTAAAGACAGTATCACTTTGTAAATTCAGGTTATTCTTAAAAATGATTCGATTTAAATATGAGAAAAGATAAAGTCTATACTAAGCATTTACTAAGCCTACTAAGCATTTACAGCCTTTACTAAGTATTTTGATGTCACTTTCGGTTCGTCATGCTACCTGAATGGTAGTCAAGCTGGACGAGACCCTTTCTATATCCATTAGTATGCGCACAACGCATACATCTAAAATTACAGTCGTGCGCATTTGTCATGTAACCAGTGGAAATGTCAGTCTTCAAACAACTCAATAGAACAGATCAATTTCCTTGAGGAAACTACATGAATAAATAGGTAGGTATTAGAGGTTAGGGCCGTCAACTGTTGATCTTGGCTGGAATTGACTCGAAGACAAATATGCAATCGAACCTATCCTTTTATCCTGTCTATCCACACCACTAATAATCGATTAATTTATTGATCCCTGGTGTTATTAGGCCGCGCGCAAATCCAACCAATCCTATACTTTGTCTTTTTCTTTCTTGTTCTTCTTTTTTCTATTCTTGATATTCCTTCTTGTTTCTTCCTTATTTTTTAACTCTCATTTCCTTGTTTCTTTGTCCTGTATCTCTTGATTCCTTCCCGTATTTCCTTTTTTTTGGTCCCCTATATTTTCTTCCATGTTTCCTTGTTTTCTCTTCCCTTTCCCATTTCTTGTTCCATTATTTTTCTTTTGCCTTCATCTCGATTCTTTCTTTTTCTTTTCATTTAATTATCACTTTTCTAGTTCTCTTCTTCCTCTTTATTTGTTCCTTGTCCAATTTTACTATTTCTTTTTCTGTTTTCCTTCTCAATTTTGTCTCCCTGTTCTCTCCTTCCCTTCTTTCCTTTAATTTTCTTCTCCCAATGATTCTGATTCTCTCTTTCTTCTAATCTATTTTTGTTATTTTCGACATGATTCTAGTTGTAGCTGTTGTAGGTGTGTATTTCCTTGTTGCAATAAGTAATGAGTACATGCACTGACCATTAGTCGTGACGTGACGCAGCTATGACTTGTTCTTCTTGTTTCCCACGGAAGACAGTTATTGTCCGTCCTGCTAGCTTCTCTGTCCAGTGAATTCTGTAATTTTGTCTGGCTGCATAATCACGCTGTTGTCGCCTTTCTACTGTACTTCATTCATCATTTTTTGCCTGAATCACCGCGCTACGGGTGTTCACTTGTTGCATTCATGAAAAATGTTCTTTGAAGTTCAATAAGAATAGTTCACGGTAATATTGTTATTCGTATTCCTTATTGTTTTTCGTTTTCTTTGTTTGTAATGTTTTTTTGGAAAAATAAAGTTCAATATCAAAGTTCAATATTCCTGCAGTTCCATTTCTCATTCCACAGTGAATGTAAATCTTGTTTGCTTTGACTTCAAGGTAAAATTTCTTGATGGATGGTTCATCGTCATTCCAACTTTGTTTATTACTCATGATTTGGTTGAGACTATGATAATGTGTTCAACTTTCTGTTGGTACAGTAGAACTCCAATAATTCGAAAATAATTCCAATAATTCAGATTATCACTTTATCTCCTTATCACTTTTGGAAGATAATAGGCGGAATTACAAGAATTTCATTTATGTTAAAAAAGAATTAACACTCATCAAAGTTCAATTTATACAGTTAACTATTTAATCAGTCAAGTTATAATAAATAAAGAAAATAATACAATCATTTTTTTCTAAATATTCCGGTTTTCTGTGAAAACTCCAATTACCCGACAATTTAATTCACCAAATTCATTTTGGTCTCAATTGATTTGGATAATTGGGAGTTGTACAGACTGTACTTCAATGCTCCTGCAACCAGATAGCTTCTAGATCCACTAGAACTCGCAAGATTTGTTTCATGTTTTGCTTCATCAATAAAAATCTGGTCTGCACACAACCAAAAATGCAAGCAGACCATCTTATCTTTACTGTAATTCATTCATCCCCTATTATCACACATTCAATTTCTCACCTTCAAGTTTTTAAATTACCATAGTCATATAATAGGTAATGGACTCAATGTTATATTGTATTTTTCCTATAAGTCATAATTACAGCTTGTACAGCATTAATGAATTGTATACTTTGTCCATTTATTCGAGATTTATTTTCGTAATTTATACTAGAGAATTATACATTTATTCAAATTATAGCAATTATATACGTATACATTTATAAATTTTAGTTTCTATGCTGATTCTGGTTAATGGTTCAGTCTTGTTCTCCCATAAACATGTTGAAATGTACATATTTTCACTTACTGTTATGATGTTTTAGATTAATATTTTTGTCTCTCTCTCTACCCTGTTTCATTTGCTTGAAAATAAATTGCTAAACCTACATAACGTATGCCAAACCTGGACTAAATTGTCAAAGTCACCCTGCTGCATTGCAGCATGCATGAACTCGAGGACCAAATGTGCACTGTGTAGCCTCTATTAGATAGCCGTATTTGACAGATGGTGAACTGAGCGAGTTGGTTGACCCGGGTCGTAGCTGTGTGCTCCTCGTTGCTCTGTGGTCAGTTGTTAGACTGCCGCCTCTAATAAATGCAGTAGGCTGGCTGGCCTTCTGTACTTGCAAGTGTTTGTAGTAATGATTCACCGTCGACGGGACGGGACGGGATGGGATGGCACATTGAGATGCGTGGCACGGTCCAGACTCTCATTCTTGCAGCAGCCAACGATTATCCGTCCACAGGAACAGTTCATTAGGATTGGTCTCTTCTTGGCCATTATTGCATATGGCGTTTTCCTCCGCTCCTCAGAAGAGCATTATCGTCGACGACTTGAAGTAGTCGGCCAACGCAGCAAGTGGTCAGTCATCAAACCCTTCCTGTTTTGTTGCCCTACCACATTAATTTGTGTACTTCTTCAGGACTGGTTCTGATTTGTTGTTTTTCAACGTCGTCAGTTTGTGTGATCTTGTTTGTTCAATAATTGACCTTTTATCATTGTTCTCATATTATAATAATTATTAATTTTTTACTCTATGAGTTTGGAGCAGTAAATCCAATTCCAATTTCAACTTCATTTATCTATGGTAAGAGATAGAAAATCAAAGAAATTTAGAATAGTCCACCTTCAATGATTAAGGAAGAATAGTAGAACTTGGGTAAAATTGTTTTCATGATAAATCTTGGGAAATTTCATGGAATTCTATTGAAATAAGGAAAGCACTTTGAAGGCTGTTTTTTAGTAAAGGCATTTTCCGTAGGTTTAGCTGAATAAAATGATCAATAAATAGCTGAATGGCAAGTTTGTTAAATTAGCCAAAATATTTGATTCAGCCAATTGAAGTATTCTTTCTATTCAAGCTCAAGTGTTGAAGTATTGATTCTGTGAATGACAACAAATTTGGACATTCCAAGCTGTAAATAACCTTTTATTTTTCATGTCCAAGTAACTTAGTAAAAAAATACGTTCTATTAAAAAAAACATTATTATTTTGGCTGTTTATGGAATTGCACACATTTTTAACCAGGAAAATCGAATATTGGTTCGTTCTCATCTCAATGAAGAAACTTATTTGAATGTTTTTGTGTTGCAGGAGGCTGGTCAAAAACTTTCAACCGAAAAAGAAGGATGAAGAAGATTATCAGTAAGTAGAACTTAGATTACATTCAGTTATTCAGAGTAGGCACGGAACTGTTTGTGTTCTAACACAAAGTATACTCATTATAAATAAATAACTTGGTATTCAACTTGACTTAGTTTCTTTTATTCCATAAAAGATGTAACATGATTAATGTAGCCATATTCAATCTTTTATGAAATGAAAGAAACTATCAAGTTAATTACCAAGTTATTTATTTTTAATGAGTATAAATTGTATTAGAACACAAACAGTTCCATGCCTACTCTGGCTACATAAAGTTATAGTGATAATTTATCATGATTTTACCTACTGATATGCATGCATTAAAACTAAAACTTGTTGGGTAATGCAGGATTAGTAGGTGACATCAAAGCTCAAATTATATTGATGACT
Source organism: Nilaparvata lugens (assembly GCF_014356525.2). Classification (NCBI taxonomy): domain Eukaryota; kingdom Metazoa; phylum Arthropoda; class Insecta; order Hemiptera; family Delphacidae; genus Nilaparvata; species Nilaparvata lugens. Next base: position 5,777 of record NW_024090373.1, read on the forward strand.
AGCTGGCCCGGCGAACTTTGTACCGTCAAATAGTTGATGCATTTCATGACAAACTTTAGCTGGATGCACACCTCAAAATCTATACCTAACCCATACTAACAATCCTCAAATCCAGACCATCCTATTATTTTTATTGACAAAATAATCAGTTCAGCATACTCTTCCTTGTGCGTGTACGATAAAATCATAACTGACAAATTAATTGATCACGCATATCATTGATCGAAGTGTAGTTTAAGGTATGCTATCTTTTTGCATAAATCACATGTGCTCTCCCATTCACTCCTTTCACTTACTCAAAGCATGCAGGGAATTTAAAACTCATGAAAAAATCTGATGCGTGACCTTGGAAATAGCTGGAAAATTAATTGCTTCACAAACTTTTTAAATAATTGGTGAGTGTCGATGAACCCTGATGTCGGAATTATAATCGGAGAATCGAGAGTTTTGATAGAAATCAATGGTACAAAATTGATTACTTTTATCAGTAATAACTTCAAATACCAACTTTTATTAGAAACTTGCAGGTAACTCATGCTCCGCATGGGTCCAAATAAAAACTTGACCTACTGAAATCTTGAAGAATTGAAAATAGGCCTATAACCATCCTCGGAAAATTAAGCATTGAAAAAGATTGATTAATAATAAGTCTGAATAACTAACTGAATATAAACATTGTGACGTCCTGCTCCAGGGAGGGCATGGAAAACACAAAAATGGATATTCATAAACTTGGAGCCATTAAACAAAAAACCAAAATTATAGTCATAAACCATGTGTAATGTGTTTCTCAACGTTAATGCCCCACGTTGTGTCGGCATGTGTCAAGATTCTGACTTTTATGGGTACATAAAAATATATGCCCCTCCCTGTGATATTAGAGCTGAGAATTATTTATTTCTGAATTCGGACGAATTTTGTCTAAGTGATTTATGTCTGTGTGACTCAAGATTACCTGATTCTGATTGTGAATGGATATTATGGAACCCTGAAGAGGATAACCATGTAAAATATTCAGAGAAAATAATGTGTAAGCTGTAATAATTACTGAGGTTACTAAGATAAATTTTGTGCGTGTCACATACAAGGTGACAAATAAAGATGTGTTTATTTGGTCATTGTCAACGGCGGTTGCTGATAGACACACCTTGACCTCTTATATGGACCGAGAAATTTGTAGGTTATCCCAGATTTGGGATTGGAATATGTCAATTGCAATGAGCTTAAATAAAGCAATCTTAAAAATATTACCTGTTTGTTGTTCTGATATAGAGCCAATGCAACCTGAAACAAGTCAGGAAATTAATTGAGTGGAAGGTTGTAGATGGTTGCTAATGTATCAGTTGATCACTGCAGAATTAATAAATATAGATTTGCGCCCATTTGCTCTCACATTGGTTGCTGTCGGTAGCCTAGCTCATAATTTCCAGACTAAATTAAGCAGTGTGTGCGGCATTTTGCAGGATATAGGTCAATGTAGCTCACACTGATAAGATTAGATTCTGTACTCGAACCCCTTTTCAGAATTATATTTATTTAATAAATTACTCATTATTAATTCTGATAGCGGTGAGAGACACAATCATACATGGATTTGTGATCTATATCTTTGTTCAGGTTGCATTGGCTCTTTATCAGAACAACAAACAGGTAATAGTTTTAAGATTGCTTTATTTAAGCTCATTGCAATTGACATATTCCAATCCCAAATCTGGGATAACCTACAAATTTCTCGGTCCATATAAGAGGTCAAGGTGTGTCTATCAGCAACCGCCGTTGACAATGACCAAATAAACACATCTTATTTGTCACCTTGTATGTGACACGCACAAAATTTATCTTAGTAACCTCAGTAATTATTACAGCTTACACATTATTTTCTCTGAATATTTTACATGGTTATCATCTTCAGGGTTCCATAATATCCATTCACAATCAGAATCAGGTAATCTTGAGTCACACAGACATAACCACAATCCCTTAGACAAAATTCGTCCGAATTCAGAAATAAATAAATACTCAGCTCTAATATCACAGGGAGGGGCATATATTTATGTACCCATAAAAGTCAGTATCCTGACACATGCCGACACAACGTGGGGCATTAAACGTTGAGAAACATTACACATGGTTTATGACTATTTGGTTTCTTGTTTAATGGCTCCAAGTTTATAATTATCCATTTTTGTGTTGTCCATGCCCTCCCTGGAGCAGGACGTCACAATATGTGGCTAATAACTGAAACATGTAATAACTGTAACTAATATAAATTTAACTGAATGAGTAACTGATATTTGAATAAGTAACTGACTTCAGGGGATTTTAATGGATTTCATTTATATAGATAATTATCCAAACCCCAAATAAATAATTTGTTGAAAATCAATTAATTCTAAACACCGAAGACAGCACAATTATTCGAAACAAAGCAATGTCTTTAACCTGAGGCCGCACTGCTGGATGGTCACACACAGAACAGACATTTTGTTTTTTGTGGGGGCGCTATAATATAATACATAGGTGGTTATGGATCAGCACACACTCTTGTTTACTATCTATCGACGGCTTTTGGATGACGCAATGATTATAACAGCTGATTTTTATTTTTCTGTTTGGCCAGCTCACAAAATTTCTACTCCCATAAGGATTACATGTAAACTTTGAAGGATCGTAGGAAAAAGTCCTGAAGTCGGATTATAAATTTGATAGGCCAAAAACCTGATCCTGAACGTAAAAAATAAAACAACTAAAAAATCATCAAATTCGGTGCACACATAACAAGTTATTGAATGTTAAAATTTGAGCCTTGATTTTATTTATGTAGGAGATAAAGGTTATTATTTGTGTATTATTGGTTTGTGTGTTATTTGGTTATTTGTGTGGAGATAAAGGTTATTTTATGTAAAGTTAAAGGTTATTTGGAAATTACAGAGAGCTTGATTTTACCATTGTCATTCTATTAAAAACTTTCTCAGTGTTACAATAACTGCACAGTAGTGCACTAGTATATCCTTTGAGGAAATGACAAGTGCGACTCATGTGTTGCCCTCTCACTTCCTGCGTGTTTACATCGTACACTCTCCTTGTCACACGAGGCACACGTCCCCTTCCCCCCTCACCCTTGACCCCTAACGTGTGACAAGGTCATTTATATTTATATTTATAGTAGCCTAGTGCTGTGCTGTATACCGTATTCTGTTTTTTATTGGCATTAGAAAGATACCTACTTGGTGCTTTCATACGTGACACGTGCAAATGTTTACAAACAGCACATTCGGAATGCGGCCGGAGATGAACTGCTCCAGAGCTCTACTTGTCACGTGCATGTCGCTGGCCCGGCTATGATCGAATTTCAACATACTAACCATGTCAATATTTAGTACCTATTTCGTACTATTTAGTACCTCCAATGAAAAAATTTGTACCTCACACCTAACTGAGTTATTGATTTTTCTAAAGTGCCGGGCCAGAGACATGGTTGCCCGGCTATCTTCAAATTTGAACTCAAGCTTTGCACCAATATTTAGTACCTATTTCGTACTATTTAGTACCTCCAATGAAAAAATTTGTACCTTAAAGGTGGCGGAAATACAGCATGGAAATAGTTAGGGTCAATGACCTCTCAGCCCGGCTATGTCTGAATTTCACCAATCTAACTATGCCAATATTTAGTTCCAATTTAGTACTATTTAGTACCTACAATAAAAAATGTTTTATCTCAAAGGTTACAGAGTTATTGCATGAAAATAGTTAGGGTCAATGACCTCTCAGCCCGGCTATGTCTGAATTTCATAAATCCAATTATGCCATTAAATAGTACCTATTTCGTACTATTTGGTACCTTCAATAAAAAAAATTTCACCTCAAAGGTAACAGAGGAAATACAGCATGAATGTGGCAAATGTCTGTGACCTCTCAGCCCGGCTATGTCTGAATTTCATCAAACTAATTATGCCAATATTTAGTTCCCATTTAGTACTATTTAGTACCTACAATAAAAAATTTTTCATCTCAAAGGTTACAGAGTTATTGCATGAAAATAGTTAGGGTCAATGACCTCTCAGCCCGGCTATGTCTGAATTTCATCAATCCAATTATGCCAATATTTAGTACCTATTTCGTACTATTTAGTACCAACAATAAAAATTTTCTTTTCTCAAAGGTTACAGAGTTATTGCATGTAATAGCAGGGGTCAATGACCTCTGCACATGGGCATGTCACTGGCCCGGCTATGTCTGAATTTCAACAAAATAATTATACCAATATTTAGCACCTATTTCGTACTATTTAGTACCACCATTAAAAACATTTGTACCTTCAAGTAGAGCTTGCACTATGTCGGTGGAGCGGCGCGACGCGGCGCGGCGCGGCGCGGCTATGTCTGAATTTCAACAAACTAATGATGCCAATATTTAGTATCCATTATTCACCATTATTAAAAACATTGGCACCTTCAAGTAGAGCGTGCACTACGAAGGTGGAGCGGCGCGACGCGGCGCGGCGTATCAAGTGATCAAGTTTACCTCCATCACAGAGAAGAAAGAATTCCTTCTACTTTGTGACCTCCATGCATTGGACCGCGGCGCGGCGCAGATCTCGAAGAGTCTCTGAACTTTTCGGGATCGGAACCGCGTCGCGCCGCGCCGCGCTCGCAGTGCACGGGCTTTCCATTTTCCGCTCTTCTTCAGGCCGGGCATTGCTGAAATGAGTACATTGAGGAGAAAGATAATTTTTGGCACTTATAGAAACTATTTTCCAATTACAGTAGATGAAATATAATAGTATTACAATTACTATGGGAAAAGAATTCTCTATAATTTGAGATTTGAATTTATCAAATATTTTATTACATGTTTAGTTTCAGTATTAGTATTAATTAAGTCTAGGTTTTTCTGTATTGATTTTGCGGCATTCACTCCGTCGTCTCGGCGGCGGCGGCGCTTTCCCGCAGTGGCACCTTCTCCACTGTACCGACGGCGTCGGGGGTGGTGCTTTCCCATAGCGGTACTTTCTCCGTCATCTCAGGGGTGGTGGCACTTCCACGCGGTGACAGTATTTTCAATGAATTTAATGTTTTGACGGTTGAGCAGCTGTATATAAAGAATTTAATTATTTACATCAATGAACATACAGAACTTTTCAACCTTCGTATATCACCTTTCAATCTTCATCCCTCAACCATTACATTTGAATCACACAATGCAGTTCTATCTATTTGTAGAAGACAGTTTGATTATAAGCTTATAAATGTGATACCTGCTCTTTTCATAACCGATCATTTAAATGGAAGACTTCTGAGAGAGATAGATTTATGGATTGCTTTTTCACATCCTAGGATAAGTGATTTCTTGTAATAATTATTGTAATTAGCATAATCATTCAAGAATATATGCCTATTTTATCTCATTTTTATTTTCTTATCTTGTATTCTCTTACTTGTTTTTATTTTCCTTCTTTATGAATTTCCTCAAATGGAGATGTTTGTAGGGGTTATGTCCAATGAGCGATTTTAGTAGAAATTCATACACATTTATGTTTAGTATATTTCAAAATGATTCCAATCCATTAAATACAAGTTCATTATTTTATTGTTTAATTAGAAAAAATGATAACTGCTTTCTAGGAGAAACATTATTGCTCCCAAAACATATCAAATTACAATTAACAGAAATGCAAAAATAATAATTTTGAAAATAGCTGTACCGTATGCCCGGTCTACACGACAACGATATTAGCGCAAACCTGCCAAGTTTACGCTAAGTTTGCGTCGCGTAGACGGGAGATCGTTGTAAATTTCTGAGGTTTGAAGGTTTCTGCTTTCTTCGATCAATCTCAGCCAAGTTTACGTCAATTTTTCTAGGAAACGATTATGTCTCCTCTATCCATCAAAACCTAAATCGCTTCAAAATGAAGATAGAGAATTCGCGATTTCAGATTCGGATTCAGCACACTCAAATCAAAGATGTGCGAGGTCAATTCTCAAAAACAAGGATGGATAATAATTATCTTATTTATACTATATTAATGTAATAGATATAGTTATACTCTTTACTGGATAAGCAGTATTCTTGAGGAGAAGGAGGAGGAGTAGTTGGAGGAGGTGGTGGAGGAGGAGGAGGAGGAGGAGGAGGTGGGCGAGGTGGAGGAGTAGGTGGAGGAAGAGGAAGAAGAGGAGGAGGAGAAGGTGGAAGAGGAAGAAGAGGAGGTGGAGTAGTTCAGGAGGAGGAGGAATAGTTGGAGGAGGAGGAATAGTTGGAGGAGGAGAAAGAGTAGGGTGAGGAGGAGTAGGTGGGCGAGGAGGAGGAGTAGGTGGAGGAGGAGTAAGAGGAGGAGGAGGAGGCGAAGAAGAAGGTGGATGAGGAGGATGAGTGGGGTGAGGAGGAAAAGGAAGAGTAGGGTGAGGAGAAGAAGGAGGAATAGATGAGGAGGTGGAAGAGGAGTATTTGAGGGAGGAGGAGGAGTGGTGGAGGGATGAGGAGGTCGAGGAGGAGGAGGAGGAAGAGGAGGCTTGAGGATTCATCTCAAGTTTATAAACACTTCAAAGACTTTGTATAGAATTTATATATGATTTAGTTTATAATACAGGTTTGTGTTAAAGTTGGTGTCGTGTAAACAGAGGTTTGAGCAAACTTGGCTCAAAGCCAGATTTGCGTAAACCTGGATTTGAGCCAAGTTTGCGTAAATATCGTTGTCGTGTAGACCCGGCAGTAGAAAAATTATTAATGGCTTCTGAAGTCATTATTATTGAAGCATTCATAATTAAAAACTTAACAACTAGAATTGGTGTAGGGAAATATTTATAGGTGTTATTGTAATGCTTCTGGAAATTTCCATTTTACACGGAACAAATAAGATATTAAATTTCACTATGTCGGTGGTGCGTCTATGTCTGAATTTCAACAAACTAATGATGCCAATATTTAGTATCCATTTTTTACTATTTATTACCATTATTAAAAATATTTGTACCTTAAAGTAGAACGTGCACTAGGTCGGTGGAGTGGCACGGAGAATTTTTGATCTCGAATTAAATACATATGATCAAGTGTACCTCCATGCTCTTGGACCGCGGCGCGGATCCCGAAGAGTCTCTGAACTTGACGAGGAACGGCGTCTTGCCGCGCTGCGATCGTAGTGCACGGACCTTCCATCCTCTCTCTTGCGCGCCCCACCTCGCCGCTCCACCGACCAAAATGGTAGAGGTATTTCCACAAGTATAAAATTGGGCATACACAATACTAGATTGGAAAACTAAAAAATTGAAACTTTTCATTTTATTAACATCACACTTATATCTCAATAATTCACCACCTATTTTATTGCATCATGAACATTTTTCAAATGTAGAATTGTTGAAATGAGTACATTGACAAGAAAGATACGTTTTGGCACTTATAGGAACTATAATGAGGAATTTCTCAGTTACTATACATGAAATATAATAGTATTCACAATTTTTATAGGAGGATAATTTCTCATAATTGAAGATTTGAATTTATTCAGAGTTGTCTATAAACCGTATATTTCTTAAAACAACTGATAAAGTATTTGACAGTGGGGTAGAAAACATATTTAAAAAAATTGATCATTACTCAGTTAGGTACTTTACATTGAGGAGTAATTTTAAACAAGTCAAAAAAAAATCAACTATATAAACAATAACAATTAACTATAAAAAATTTAAAGATTTATTGAGTAATAAAAAATGGGATAGTATTTATGAAAATCTATCCAATGATGTTAACGATTTGCTAAAAATATTCTTTTCGGTTTTGACTTAGTGTATAGAAAATTCTAGTCAGGAAATAAGAATACCACACAGATATAAACCTTTGAAGCCATGTAATACTTCTGGATTAATAGAATCAATGAGAACTACAGATAAATTATATAAGAGATCAATAGAAGAACCTTTCAACACAAAACTGAAACATGATCTTAAAACATAAAAAAATTTATTAAAAAGATTGATTCATGAAACAAAAACAAACTATTATCGATCAAAAATAGAGGAATTTAGGAGTGATAAACGTAAACTATGGAATTAAATAAATTAAATCATTCAATTAAAATGATGAACCAGGATTAGATTCAGCTGAATTAGATAGATATTTTTGCAAGTTGGTAAAAACTTGGCTGCTCAAATTGAACAAAATATCACTACAACAGGTTTAACATATAAGAGAACCGATGAATTAAATGCATATTTTCTCTCAGTCCCGTAAGTCCACCGGAGGTGGTAGAAACTATAAAAACTCTAAAAAATAACTCTTGTCCGGGTCCTGATAATATTCACAATAGAACACTGAAGCAGATATCAGATCTAATAGCTGAACCCCTCTCTTACATTTTAAATAAATGTTTTGAAACCGCTGTATTTCCTGATTCATTTAAAATAGCTAACATCAATCCGTTTCCTGAAAAAGTTGATAAAAATAATCCAAGTAACTATAGACCTAATAAGCTTAACTGGCAACATTGCCAAAATATTGCAAAAATTATTTAAAATACGAATAATGAAGTTCACACGAAATAATAACATTATTAATGTAACCAATATGGTTCCCTTTCTAATAGAAGTACTGAGGATGCGCTAGTATATTTTGTAAACAATGTAACAGATATGTTTAATTCCAAGAAAAAAACACTTGCAGTCTTCATGGATTTATACAAGGCTTACGATACCATACCACATGATAAAATTTGCAACAAATTGGAGAAGTATGGTTTTAGAGGTCATTCATTAAAATTCATAAGAAGTTACTTGTAAGGTAGATCCCAAATTTTAAAATAAAAGTATAGAGAAACTGTCATTTTAAGGCCTACCCCAGGTAACTGTACTGTACTTTCACCAATTTTTTTCATACTTTATGTAAATAATTTACTAAAATATGTGAGATTTCCATCTTTTGCTGATGATTCAGTTATTATATTCTCAGAAAATAATTGGAATGATACTTTCATTGCTGCAGAGCATGATATGACTATTGTGAAGAATTGGATGGACTCTAATGCTTTGAGTTGAAATTTAGAAAAAACAATCACATAGCTTTCACAGCAAATAGAGAGGGTAAACCTGACAACCAATATAAGTTACAACTATTCAAACTGTTCTTCAATCAACCAACCAAACATTGATAGATGCTCTTGTCCTGTTATTAATAGGAAATCAACCTCAAATATCTTGGTATATGCGGGTTGACGAGTGTCTCAAATGGGACATCAATGTTAACTTACTATGTAAAAGACTAGAATACCTATCATATAAATTTAAAAATCTGAAAAATGTGCTATCTTCCTCAAAATGCAAATATGTATATACGGCACTAGTAGGGTCCCTAATGCGATATGGTTTTGTGGGACTTTAGATACCCATATTAAAAACCTTTTTCCAATAAAAAAATTCATCATAATGTCAATTTCAAATAAATCTAGAACTTATGATACTAAGATTTTGTTCAGTGAATTTGATGTTAAAACTATACGACAGTTATATCTTAGTTTCATAACAAATTACAGTTTCAAATACGAGCATAATTTCCCTCTACCCGATGACAAATTATAATCTTAGACCTAATTCAAAAAGAAAATATGAAATATATAATACTATCTCAACTATTTTTAGAAGGCAACTTTACTAGATTAGCAGTAAATTCGTGAATATACTAGAAAGGGAATTTCCACTTAATAATTTCCGAAGTAATAAACACAGCCATAGAGGCATGGCTGAACTTAAGTTATTTCCAATCGTTGACTTTTATATAATAATCAATTTCATGCTCAAACACTACATACTCTAAAGAGTATGTAGTGTTTAAAATTAAGAGTTAATTTTCATGTATGTATCTTAGTTTAAGTGAAGTAGCATATAAGGGTACTTATATTTATTTTTTGTGAGGCTGTTTTGCATATTTTGTTTTTGGCAAATAGAATTCATTCATTCATTCATTTCATAATTTTTCTCATAAATAAAGTTGGGCCTACATTATACTTGATCATAAAACTTGAAAATTAAACTTTTCATTTTATTCACATCACACTTAAATCACTAATTAATTCACAAGCTAAACCAGTCAGCAATAAATATCAGTAGCCTACGCCAGTTAGCAACATATCTGCAACATACATATCAGAACAGTTTTATCAGTTCACGATCAAACATTTCATTAAAATACATTTCAAGGACTAATTACAATTAATTTCATTCAATCAAGAATATTACTGTTGATAGGCCTATCAATCAACAAAATTTCTGGGATCATTGCTAAAGAAATCTATGAATAGACTCGAGAAATTTAAATTATTTTGACTTAATATAGTGTTTCCAATTCATGTTATTATCTATCTTCTATCTATATATATAAAAGCGAAATGGCACTCACTCACTCACTCACTCACTCACTCACTCGCATAAGTAAAAATCTACCGGACCAAAAACGTTCAAATTTCAAGAAATCTTTTGGCAATATTTTAACTCTAAGGGTTGTTTTTAAGGGTTTAAAGTTCGTCTTTCAGCATGTATATTCTTCTTCTCCCAATCTCTTAATTATAATTGAAATTTTCATATCATATGTTACTATAGAACTATAATCTAGATAGAGTACCTCTTCGAAACAGTTGTTAACTGGCAACTAAATTATAATTTTGTCAGGTTGGCATTGAGTTGAGTTGACTTTGTTAGGTTGGCACCAAGTTGAAGATTAAATGCATTTATCGCGGAAAAATTGATTAAGCACTGCTACTTCAATCCTGGGAATATTATATTACTAGCAGTCAGGCTCGCTTCGCTCGCCATATCCGTTTAGCCAGCCGTTTAGTCTGGACCCCCGACTGGATTGTTCTAATATATGATAAAAATGCCCAATGAAAAATGCAGGCGAGCGAAGCGAGCCTGCTGATCTCATTCTTGGATGATCCAGTCGGGGTCCAGGGGGCGGAGCCCCCTGGCTTGACGGATATGGCGAGCGAAGCGAGCCTGACGGCTAGTTCATCATATTTTTTAGAGTTATAGTGTGGGGGAATTCATAATCAATCGTCTACTTTATTTTTCGTTGTATTCTTCAGACCATTCTCTCCCCATTCAATTTTTGTAATTTACAGCAAATAAATTCAATTGATTTAAATTTATCCGTCCACATAAAGACAGAAATAAGTCCCATTGATAATTGTTCACTGGCATAGAAAAGTATTTTTGACACATTAGTGAAGTATTTCATACACGAATCTGTAATCCAATAATTGCATAGATATATTTTTTGAGGGTATGGATCATTCATCACTAGGTATAAACTTAACATGATAGCCCAATGAATGATGAACTCGACCGATGAAGATGGAAGAATATTATCAATACCTAATATTGTACAGAGTGGGTGAAATGTATGAGAACGGCTTAATATCTCATACACAAAGGTCATTTGACGGTGAGTGCGATTGAGGATCCTACTCAAATTTAAAATAGTATTCTACTGTGACTTTAAAAATCTGGTCAGTCATCTTGGGCTATAGATAAGTTGAACAGATGAAGTAAAATTTTAGAGAAATATGGGAGATTATCTTTTAGTATTCTGGCTGTAATTATGTCAATTCCTGAGCTCTTATTTATTGAAAGATTTTTTATAATTTTACAAAGTTCGGCCTCACTTACAGGAGCCATGAAAATACTCTTAGTACAATGTTCACTCTTAAATTCATCGGAGTACTGCTTGATCAAATCATCTGATATTGGAGGACAAGACTGCGAAAGCCTTTCAGGCACCTTAATAAAGTATTCATTGAAGATGCCTGCTACTGTTTTACTATCAGTTATAACACTACCTTCTTCATTCAAATGAAGTTCATGGTTGACCTTACTATCCCCGGGCAGCAAGGAGTGAAGAACTTCCCATTTTTTTTTTTTTGGGATTCTTATCATATTGATTCAGTTTGTTTGAATAATAGTTATATTTAGCCTCCTTCACCCATCGTTTTACATTATTTTTCATATACAAAAATTTATTTTTAATTAAGACATTATTCGGATCTCTTTTATGTTTTTTATAGAGTTTATCTCTAACAGCAACACTATTAGTTAAACCAGGACTCATCCAAGGTTTTATCAGCTTGAGATTGGTGTTGTATTTAATGCGCTTAGTAGCCTTTTTCAACATACTACCAACCAATTCGTAAAATTTGTTGAATGCCTCATTTGTATCATCCAGCTCATAGACACTTTGCCAGGACTGCTGCCTCAACATTTCACTTAGCAAATTATAGTTAATTTTATCAGCTTCCGATACCTGTATATTTTGTTTGCCTCCACTAATCGGCAATACACCCGCTATGGCTCGGTGATCTGTAATAAAGTTTTCAATCACGGCAACTCTGTCAATGATAAGATGAGTGGAGCGATAGGAAAAATGATCGATGCAGGTTGAGGAGAGGCCGCTAACCCTAGTGTTAACGTCTATAAGCTGCTCTAGACCATGACTATTTAAGCACTCTAAATATTCGTCAGCGATAGCATCATTCAAAGTAACATCCAGATTAAAATCGCCAATGCAAACAAAATTCTTAGCATTTATAACATCAAGTGCAGAACTGAAATTGGATATAAAAGATCGACGATCACCAGATGTAACCTATAAATACCCAGAAGTGTAAAGCTGAAATTCCGATAAATACAATTTAGCATTAATGCATCACAATTCGCAATAACGCACCTCTGCACCACAGCATACATAGATTTATGCACATAGCAAACATTCCACTAGCTCTTGACAGAGGATCGAACGATGAAAAACTTTCATACTGATCAATTTGGTAAAACATAACATCACTATCATTATTCAACCATGCCTCACTTAGCATAATTATGTGAGGCTTTTTGATCAAGCCATTGAGATATAACAAGAATGCATCGAAATTGGAATTGCAACTACGGATATTCTGATGATAAATGATAAGGCCAGTAGATGTTGAAAAGTAAGCATTAACCTCAGCAACATCACTCAGCAATTCAGCAACCGTCATGAAGGAGGTAATCAGTTACATGAGCATACATTCTTATCACACATAAAGTATGATTGACAGATCAAAACGGCCGGCAGAAGGAAGGGTTGCTCGGTATGACAAAAGCTATAACGGGGGAAAAATTTACATAATGGAAGTGCAAACACTACTAATACGAAGAGCGTACAATTAATGGATTGATCAAAATTTGTGTATCTATCAAATTGATTATTAAATAAATGAATATTATTCTCTGTAAAATGAGAATTGAATATAGAATAATCAGGTCTATGCTGATAATTAGGAACTTTGTTCATATGGAAGTCATTTACTACTACCGTTTGATAATAGAAACAAAAATCAATACTTTCTATCAATTCCTTATTATGCATATGATAAAAATAAAAATCATGGAAAGCACTTATCATAAAGAAAGAGTTCATAGAGTACCACTCATAATAGCAAACAGAGTTTATAGTGTGTTTAAGTCCTCTTTGCAACGTATCAAAATTGCCTGCTGAGATGCATCTTTCCGGACGAATATTTTCTCCTGCCTTGCCCATACGAACTTGTAGCCCTTTTGGAAGGCGACGCCCCGCACCAGCTTGAGACGCTCCAGGTAATAATGATCATATTATGGTCATTTAATAATGGTGAATAATGGATACTAAATATTGGCATCATTAGTTTGTTAAAATTCAGACATAGCCGCGCCGCGCCGCGCCGCGTCGCGCCGCTCCACCGACATAGTGCAAGCTCTACTTGAAGGTACAAATGTTTTTAATGGTGGTACTAAATAGTACGAAATAGGTGCTAAATATTGGTATAATTATTTTGTTGAAATTCAGACATAGCCGGGCCAGTGACATGCCCATGTGCAGAGGTCATTGACCCCTGCTATTACATGCAATAACTCTGTAACCTTTGAGAAAAGAAAATTTTTATTGTTGGTACTAAATAGTACGAAATAGGTACTAAATATTGGCATAATTGTATTGATGAAATTCAGACATAGCCGGGCTGAGAGGTCATTGACCCTAACTATTTTCATGCAATAACTCTGTAACCTTTGAGATGAAAAATTTTTATTGTAGGTACTAAATAGTACTAAATGGGAACTAAATATTGGCATAATTAGTTTGATGAAATTCAGACATAGCCGGGCTGAGAGGTCACAGACATTTGCCACATTCATGCTGTATTTCCTCTGTTACCTTTGAGGTGAAATTTTTTTTATTGAAGGTACCAAATAGTACGAAATAGGTACTATTTAATGGCATAATTGGATTTATGAAATTCAGACATAGCCGGGCTGAGAGGTCATTGACCCTAACTATTTTCATGCAATAACTCTGTAACCTTTGAGATAAAACATTTTTTATTGTAGGTACTAAATAGTACTAAATTGGAACTAAATATTGGCATAGTTAGATTGGTGAAATTCAGACATAGCCGGGCTGAGAGGTCATTGACCCTAACTATTTCCATGCTGTATTTCCGCCACCTTTAAGGTACAAATTTTTTCATTGGAGGTACTAAATAGTACGAAATAGGTACTAAATATTGGTGCAAAGCTTGAGTTCAAATTTGAAGATAGCCGGGCAACCATGTCTCTGGCCCGGCACTTTAGAAAAATCAATAACTCAGTTAGGTGTGAGGTACAAATTTTTTCATTGGAGGTACTAAATAGTACGAAATAGGTACTAAATATTGACATGGTTAGTATGTTGAAATTCGATCATAGCCGGGCCAGCGACATGCACGTCTACTTGTCTAATGTTTTGAAGATTAGGTGACTTTAAGCCACTCTTCCGAACATTACCTTCTCTCCAGCTTCTCACATTATTCCTTCAATGATAATTATGTTCAATGCAGTAAAATTTAGTATATTAGGAGTCAATAGATTCCTAATTTATGATTTTGGAAAACAGTATTCCTTATAATTAGAAAATTATAATTTCTGAATGAATTCAAGATTGTGAATAAGAATATCAATTTTGAAAATTGTAGCTAAATTGAAAAATACCTATTGCAAAATACAGTAAATTTTATGATATTAGCAGTAGTTAATAGCTTCCCCAAAAATTGACAGTCAACTCACAGATATCGCTGCACCCTCGAAGAACTAGATATAGGCTACTATAAAAAATTGTTTGTTATTAGCCAGTTTCTAAGGCACATATAATGTCATTATACCTTGTTTTAGTATCTTTTTGTTATTACTCACTGTAGTTTAATGTTTCTGAATAATAAAAAATCAACATTCGATCATAAATAATGTGGGACAGGAACAATGAAACTCCAATGTATTTCAATTAAAGTTCCAAGATTAATAATTAAATATATCTTCAACGAAGGAAATATACATTTTTGTACAATGGTAAGATAGCCTACTCGTTGGTTTTATAATTATTGTCAACTGTCGAGAACATCCCTTGTCCATATATTACTTATTCCGACACAATTCACCCCTAATTCACATACAGTGTAACAGCTGAATAAAACATTATTTTCTATTGCTGTTTGACCTGAGAACAGGGAAACCTGGCAATGACGTCATTGCGCCGTCAAAGTACTGCTGCATCTTGAGGGGTTTTGGTTCGAGTAATGTTCGCTTTTCCTCTTCATACCTTCCAGTTGTATTCATGTCACAGTACCCTCACTGCTCACTGGCACCCTCACACTCTCTCGCTCTCTCTCACGAGCCGATCGATGGGAAGCAGTGACTCAATGTGTGCTCCAACCATGCGTCATTCAAAGCGAGAGATGTATCGAGGTTTGCATGTCACCGCAGGGAAAGCTGGAAAAGCATAGTTGCAACATTTCTCATCATAACAGAGAACTGTTGTTTGCAGTCTATTATTTCTGTTGTAGTAGTACAAACAAATTATAAATAGATCCAATCTCTTTACAGCAACCGAATGATTGAAAGTTAATCAAAATTGTCTACTTTTAGACATGTTCAAACTATTTTACACGATTTCTGCCCGGCTTCAACTAGATGTTATTCGTTCAGGTGAACAATTTCTTCTACTATTGTCACTGACTACAAGTTGTACCCTACATGCATTCATATTTTCCCAATCTGTTTCAGTTTTGCTACAACATTAAATGTGAACTTGAAAATATTTCTCAAGTTTGGAAGTAAGAAAGTGGGGGTTTAGTTTAAGTCTTTGCATGTATTGATGAATTTTTATATTTGTCTTCACTTTTCCATTCTGAAGAAGAGAAAAAGTATCCATTTAATGTCTAATACATTACAAGCTCTGGTAATGTAAAGACACGCCTCATTGCCGCCGTCTGGTAATTCTCTTTTTGGATTGGAGTATTTGTGAAACTTTACTTGCGAGTACCATTCCTCATGTGATGATGGGATATACACCTTCTTGTTGATGTAGTTGTGATGCAGCCTCCACGAATCTCATTTCAAAACATATTATTTCGGGAATAGAAATCTCTCGCTCTCAATGCATACGTTATGTTTGCATGTGAGAATCCATCCATTGTTATTCTTCTACTGTGTATTCGTTTGCACCCCATATAGATTTTCCATCTCTCAAAATACATAAACTTTTAGATTCACACAATACGCGTGTACTTTGCTTATTCTTACACGATGTAAGATGCCAGTTCGTTCTTTTTTCTACAATACCTGTTGATTAGTATCATAGTAGGGGGTACGATACAATTTCCAGAGATACAATTCAGATGAGAAGTTAAGAAACTTTCAAATAATCAAGTACATAGTACTTCCCCATATAGATTTTCCATCTCTCAAAATACATAAACTTTTAGATTCACACAATACGCGTGTACTTTGCTTATTCTTACACGATGTAAGATGCCAGTTCGTTCTTTTTTCTACAATACCTGTTGATTAGTATCATAGTAGGGGGTACGATACAATTTCCAGGAGATACAATTCAGATGAGAAGTTAAGAAACTTTCAAATAATCAAGTACATAGTACTTCAAAATTATAAGAAGGGCAACAATTGAAAGGAATAATTGATATTAGCTGATGAATAGCGATTAGTGAAGGTTTGAATTGAAATATGACAATAATAACTGAATCATAATTATTGTAACCATACCTATCCTACCCCCTACCTTGACAATGAAATGTACCCACATTCATCTTTGTATCAAGGAATGGAACAGCAAGATATATTCGTTATTATTCTTAATCACGCATTGTTGTATTGTAAGATTATCTTGATGATCACAGATAATATTGACCGTAAAAATCGTTGTATTCGATGGAACAATTCACTAGCTCATGTGAATGTACTTTTGCCGAATTCTTTACCGTTGCAAATGGTTTGATTGGAGAAATACCGTTGACTCCATAAAGTGGCTGACTGTTACTGTTACTGTTCAACCATTCAAACGGAAAAAGTATTGCATGACTGAATAGCATTGATTAGCAGATTGAATAGCTGGCTCATTGAATTAGTGCATCCTCGTCTAGGAATGCATCTCAAAGGAAGAAAGATTATTGCTATATTTGTTACAGCAAGCAATTTACAATTATTATTTGCTTTTTTTCCAAGTAGTCTTCAAATTCATAAAGTAAAAAGTGGGAACTGTAACCTAGTATTTGCGAACTTAAAACACATGTCTAAGGAAACTGAAAACTTGGCATAAAAAAATTTATTTCTACAATATTCTAATTAATCTATTAATGTTCTAATTCAATTTATATGAGCGTATTCATTCACGAGTGAAAGTATGGAACCTCTCATCTTCATTTATAAAATAAATTTTAATCAAAAAATCTATGAATAGGGAGCATTTAGGTTACGAACAAGAGGACCTTCCAAGTTTCTTCACTAACAAAGCCTTCCAATACAAATTATTTTAAAACTCTAGTAAAATTTTTTGGCGATTAACACGTTAATTAATGAACAGCTCAATTCTAATTTGAGTTAATAGGAATTTTTAGACAAAACAAATTATTGGTCAATTACTCATTTTCAACTGCAATTATTGAAAGCAATGTTCCTACACCCTTATTCATAGATATTTTCAACATCACTTCACACAATGTCTCATGGAAATGTTATGGAAGGTTAGTCTATTTATGTAATATTACTGTACTACTATAATAGGCCTACTCCAATGTTTTCGTACTACTGTATTTTGAGATTAATGTCAAATTTGTGAATTTCAAACATGCCTGTTTTTTTCATTGAATCAACACAAATCTTTAGCATTCTCTTGAGAATAAATTATTTAAATAAATAGAAAAATATTGTCATGGATGAAGAGTAAAGTATTTTGATGAACCGATACTGGATCCATTCAGAGGTCAAGTTCTGTTTATGGATACAGTATTACGGAATCAGACTTCTGAGTGTGATTCCCAGTTTTGAAAGTTTTCCTGGTTGTGGGCATTATGCAAATGCAATTGAGTTCAGCTCTTATTAATGAATTTTCCACGTCTCTACCTGCCGTTCTTCAGCCACTTTTGTGAATATCCACTTCACAATTTATTTTTCCTCATCAGAAGAACTAACAGACATGTGAAGAGTGCTGAGTGCTCTCTGCTTCGCTTATAATGAGCTGAGTCGTTGAACACCAGCTCTTCATTCTCCTCCTCATCCTCCTCCACCTCCTACTCCTCATCCTCCTCCACCTCCTACTCCTCATCCTCCTCCACCTCCTACTCCTCATCCTCATCCACCTCATCCTCTTCCTCCTCCTCCTCTTCCTAATCCCCCTCCGGCTATTAGCCGTTGTTGCTTTTCTCTGTGCACATCTCACCCGCTCCTTGATGGGCTCTTTTATGAATTTGACTTTTAACCCTTTAAAAATATCCAGTCTGTTGCCCCGGATGCTGGAAGCATCTCAACTGTCGCTCATCAATATTTCGATCTTTCTGCCTATAAACTACTGCTACTTGATAGAAAATTGAAATGAATTATGTTGTAAAAACTGCAGTTACAATTCAAATATATGAAAATCGTTGGTTTGAAAAGCTGTATTCAGTTTGGATAGACTTGAAAATTAGTTCTATTTTTTGAAAACTGGCACATTTTTGTACTAACAGATAGAGCAAGAGTTAGAATATAGAATAGCAAGAGTTTACAAGAGATACATTTTGCATCCTAAACTCTTAGGCCTCTTTCACACGATAGGAGACGTGCAACTTGAACACTGAACAGTGTTCACGTTTTTTTGTCGAAGTACATTGAGTCAAATCGTGTCTTTCACATGGTGACTCCTATCCAGGAACCTCGTTTTGTCACGTCTTTTCCCCTCGAGGCAAGCAGAGGCAAGATCTAACAACTATGCCGACGTTTGCTCAAAGTATATGACTCATCACTTTTTCTCAAAGTCTAACTTCCTTAAAAATATAGATAGAAGATTTCTGATTTCGGATTTGGATTCAGCGACCCCAAATTCTTTAAAGCGTAAGTCCCGTTTTCGAAAATATCCGAAAACAAGGAAGTTATGGCTGTTTTTAATAAAGCTTTCTATTATCATATAATTATACGGTAAAAACGAACAGGTACTGTACTATACAGTACGTAAGTACTGTAGCTTCAAAATACAACTTACACTGTATTCGTGTAGGAAATTTGGTAGGTTATTTATCTTGATTTCTGAAAATACCCCAAAATAAGGGAGTAAGATAACTTTGAAAAACCAAAGTTTTCCTGCCGATTGAAGAAACACTAAAAATTAGTCTAAGACATATTATGTCTTAGAATAAAAACGTGTAACAAATATATCAGATCACTATTCAAGCTATCAAGCTTTTCATAAATTTATTTGTCTCCTCATAGCAGAAGGTTTGCGCCCAACGTTTTCATTTAAACATTTCTATGATTAAATTGTGATAGAGAACATTATCGTATTGATCTTCTAAATCCAGTTACATGTACATCGATTTTCGTAAAACTGATTTTTTTACCGTTCCTATGAATTCTAAGAATTCTATGAATTGTTTATACAGGTTCATCACAGGCCAGGCTGGTCTGAGCTATTCATGACTTTTTTTCAGTATGCATTATCAACTCAGCAGTTCTAATACACAGACATCACTACTTGGAATGCCATGATATTTTCTATTCTTTCAATTCCTATTATTACCATAGATCGATTCAGATCAGCACAATGTTTATACTGTATGTTCATAATAGATTTTTCTGATTGTAAAAAGAAATAGTCAATAATTGCTGGGATTTTAAAGTGATATTCAACGATTTGAACCTGATAAATTGGATTGATGAATGACAATTGAAATTCAGTGAATTTTACTGTACAACATTCCTTTTCCTCCTATTTTATTGGGTGATGAGTGGAGATGATTTATGATTTCATATTTGGATTCATCTTTTCATAGTTCAATATTTTTTTGGAAAACTAGAACTTTCAAAAATTAAAAATGTTTATGTATAAACTTCTCAGGTGTTCAAAAACTTCTTAAAACCTTTGCCTGTCCCTTTGTGAGGCAGGAGTATTATTATCTTAGTACGTACTATATATAATCATATGATAATGGAAAGCTATATTGAAAACAGCTATAACTCCCTTGTTTTCGGGTATTTTTGAAAATGGGACTTACGCTTTAAAGAATTTGGGGTCGCTGAATCCAAATTCGAAATCAGAAATCTTCTATCTATATTTCTAAGGAAGTTAGACTTTGAGAAAAAGTGATGAGTCATATACTTTGAGCAAACGTCGGCGGAGTTGTTAGATCTGTCGGCTTATTCGTAAGATCCCCATGTGAAAGTACAGGAGAGCTGCAAAATATGAAATATGATCTTCCGTAATATGATATTCCAGGAGCGAGGTCTCTGCCGTGTGAAACTGGCCTTACTTTGTAATTTCAGTTTATTGATCTTAATTTTTAATATAGTCTAATATTATTTCAACGGTATAATCGAATCTCATATCCATTAGTTATACTTCTTTATTTCGATGGACCTTCACGGTAACTCCTCATGGAAAATTGTCAAACGACCATCAAAACATTTAAACATTAAGAGAAATGCCAAACCGTCGACTTGAATCTTAGATCTCACTTCGCTCGGTCAATTAAATGGAGGAACCCTTCAAGAACTTTCATCTTTATCACTGTAAATGATTATGAAATTCATTGAAGATTATCAATGTTATTTTTGACTAGATAATGAATGTTTGTTTATATATTTTTTTAAATTAAAGTAAAGTTTATATACTTTGAATTTAGGCCTAATCTTGAATCGTTTGCTTGGAACTTAGAAACACTGAGGCTCTGTTGCATTAAAATCTGCCTGCTCAATTTCAACCAAATCAATGAAAACAAATTGAATGAAATCAAGTTTAAGGCTGTGCAAAGGCTAAAAATAAACTTTTTACTGGTAATATTTTTCATAGTTTTTCGATTTGTATATCATCAAGCTATCAAAATGAAGAAGTTTTCTCAATAAAACATTTTTTTCCGATCATTACTTTTTGAGATGTTCAAATTTTTTGGGACAGAACATTTCAAATTCGTTAAGAAATAAATCCATGAGATTTAGTGGATAAATTCTTCATGGTATTGTTGATTGAATAAAACAAAAATGTTTTGAAAATATCAATTTTTGATAAAGTTATTCAATTTACCAAAAATAATTTTTTTGAGTTATTTTTGGTCATTTCTAGTGAATTGAATAACTTTCTCAAAAATTAATATTTTTAGAAGATTTTTGTTTTATTAAATCAACAATACCATGAAAAATGTATCCTTTGAATCTCATGGATTTATTTCTTACCGAATTTGAAATGTTCTGTCCCAAAAATTTGAACTTTAGGCGCTCATATCTCAAAAAGCAATGATCGTAAAAAATGTCTTTCTGAGAAAACTTTTTTATTTTGATAGCTTGATTATATACAAATCGAAAAACTTTGAAAATATCACCAGTAGAAAGTTTATTTTTAGCCTTTGGACAGCCTTAATTGGATGACATTACTTACATAACCAATTCCGTTACACAGTCAATATTACAGATCATTGTATACATTACTGTTTGCTTAAGAAAATTTTATTCACTTAACCCATGATCAAATGCCACGAGAACTGATCCGAGAAGCCTTCATTTCAAAAAAGTCTACTCTGATTGTTTCTCATGGCATTTAATCCTGATTAAAATGTATCAGGCTTCTGTGCAACGGGGCCTGAGAGTTTATAATGTATATATTTGTGTTTTCGCAATGTTATCAATTTCCCATCGAAAATGTTATACTAAACTCATCGGAAGTTCAAAATATGTTTTCAATCGGTAAAAGAAGTGATAAATTCCATATTTCCAATGCAATAAGATAGGATTATAAAGTTTGTTTGGAATCTGAATGGCGTATTTGTACCACGTGATCGAGCTAGCCAATCAAAAGCGTGACAGTCAATGACCATACTGTGGTTGTACAGAGTGGGTGGAAAGTCTGAGAACGGCTTAATATCTCATACACAAAGGTAATTTGACGGTGGGTGTGATTGGGGATCCTACTCAAATTGAAAATACTACTTTACTATGACTTTAAAAATCTGGTTCGTCATCCTGGATCCGCCATTTTGAATGAAACTTTTTTTTTAAAAAATATGAAGGTGGTCATGCGATACATGATTTCGATACAGAATTTCAAGACAAAATGAATAGCGAAAACCGCACATCGATATCTCAAATCGTTTAGAAGATATTCATATTATTAATCAATACCACTAATGTATTTAATTTCTGTTTTGCATCTTATTGATTAATAATATGAATATCGGTTTGAGATATCGATATGCGGTTTTCGCCATTCATTTTCTCTCGAAATCATGTATAGCATGACCAGCTTCCTATTTAAAAAAATGAAGTTGCATTCAAAATGGCGGATCCAAGATGGCGGCCATTTTTAAAGTCATAGTAAAGTAGTATTTTCAATTTGAGTAGGATCCCCAATCACACCCACCGTCAAATTACCTTTGTGTATGAGATATTAAGCCGTTCTCGAACTTTTCACCTACTCTGTATGGTTACTGTAGTTCTAGTTACATCAGTAGACAGTCTACCAACTTTGACATTTATTAATATCGAAGATTGTTTATAAAGTAACTGTGGCTCTAGCTATACAAATAAGATTATACAGTTGACTCGAATCCTAGCATTTGCTTGAGAATTACTTGGAACTAGCAATTGCTAGCTTGTATTGAATTGTTTCAGCACCTACAAGAAGGCGCGCGCATGATGACTCAGCTGACGAACCAGCTGGCGACGCTGGAGCGGGCGCGCAAGAACTATGAGAAGGCGTCACGGGAGGCGGAACGCGCATTGGACACATTCCAGCGTGTCGACGCCGACATGAACCTGTCGCGTGCCGAGGTGGAGAAGCAGCGCATGAACATGACGCTCAAGTCGCAGCAGTGCGAGGAGACCAAGAACGAGTACGCCAGCCAGCTGCAGAGGACCAACGACCTACAGGTCGGCACAATTATTGCAAAAGTCAATTCCAATATACAGTACTAACAATTTTTTTATTTATTGGAACAGGACTAAAAATCTTCTGTCACATCAGTGACTTAACTTGAAGCTTTGATTAGAAGCTTTGTTTGAAGTTTTGTGCATCTGAATCAAATTTGATGTAGTGAGTGAAAAAATGTTCTTATCGTGTGTCATGCTTATTTCCTGTCAGTCATGAGATATGGAGTCATATTTTGGGGAAAGACCATTGAGAATAATGGAATACACATACTGCAGAAGAAAGATGTGAGAATAATTTATAAAATGAATGCAAGGTGTTCTTGCAGGCCTTATTTTGAAGAAAATAAATTGTTGATGGCTATTTATATATTTGTTGCAAGCTTCGTCTTCAAGAATAGACGAAGAATAGGGTGGGTATATGAGAAGAACCAGGTGAATCATCCCCCCCCCCCCAATTAACAAGGTTTAGAAATTTTGTATACACAACTCATAGACTTTGCCTTCTGTTGAGTGGCCCGTTTTATATGGGAATGAATATATTCAATGCACTCCCATCTCACATCAGAGAAATTTAGGGCTTGAAGGAGTTCAAAAGAACACTTACAGGATTCCTTATTGTAGCCTATTGTGTCCATTCAAATTAGCGGACTTCCTTGATAGATGTTTTTTGCTTTATACATGCTATGTAAAATTTGTTGCGTTTTCTTGTCTGTTATGTTTGGTAGATGGTAGATATAGTTTGTGTGAAATAAGTTGAGACTTGGCCCTCCATCCGAAGAAATTACAGGGTTGCCAAATCGTGTAAAATTTCAACTTTCTCAAATTTCCAATTCAACGTTAGAATTGGATGTAGAATATCATCCTCGATATCCTAGTAGTACTAAAAAAGCTTCAGGGTTGGAGAATCATGGGGCGTCGTAATGCGTAATAATTTTATATCAAATTAGGGGGGAGAATGTCTCCTTTCTATTGGTGTCTGGATCATTTCTATCCGACTTATAGTTATATTTTAATTACTGATTATGTTCGTCAATGTCGACACAATTCGAACACAAAACATGAAATTTTCGACATGCTAGAAACTTTTTGGTTTCAAAAGATAAGTAGGTGGTGAAAGCGAGAAAGTTTCTCAGAAATAATTGAAATTATTTTTGCAATTGTCATAAGTAGTCGGAAGATCGTATTTTGGTCTCCAAAGAATTTTAGGAGAGCGGCTAGCAAAGTAAAAAAGTAAAGATGGTTAAATAAGGTGTTCCCATATTATAGCATTAAAGAGTTTGATTATAAAAAGCCTATAATCGTAAATGTCGTAACTACAGTCAACCGCACGAAAATAGTCTGATAGAAATTGGAACAGATGAATGCAAAAGTTACCAAATAAGAGTTGAATATCGGGGCACCAAGCTTCGCACGTTATTTATTTATTGATAGACAGAACCCAATATTATGCTTTAGAATGATTGGGGAATGACTAACAGGCACAGCCCAAAACTGTTTCTTCCTCGAATTTTGATTTTATACACTATAAGTAGTCCAAAAAGTAGGTTATGTTTCTTACACTTGAATTCAGGTCCAATTTTCAGTCCAAACATTTGAAAACAGAAAAGTTCTAATTTAGATTGTTTACAAACCAAATTGAATAACAAAATAACACTCACTAATCACTTATAACTGTAAAATAATGATTAACTTTGAACATTATGATATACCATCTCATGTCAACAAATCAAATTATTTTGATCGAATCAATTATAAAATTTCTAGATTTCTCGCGAGAGGTACTCAGCAGTTCCAATTTTTATCGGACTATTCTCGTGCGGTTGACTATAGTTACTCCTTATTTGAATGAATCAAGATTTTTAACATTCCGTAAACTCTTTGTCAAAATCTTCAACATATTCTCATTGTGACTATCTACCTATCGAGTATCTTTTCCTTATTTTGTTCAAAATATAAAATATTTTTTTCTCACAAAAAACTTACTAATATTATTTTGATTTTTCAATAGTTTTCTTTGTTTTTTCCAGAATCAACATTACCATATATTACTACCCGATGTTTTTAGGAATTTACAAGACCTCGATGAGAAGAGGATAAAAGATATAAGAAATTTCATGATTCACTCTGCCGATGTCGAAAGGAAAGTGTTTCCTATTATTAGTAAGTGTTTAGATGGTATCGTCTCAGCGGCGCAGCAAATCAACGAGAAAGAGGTAATGCGAAATATTAATATAATATCAATATAATATAATATCAATATTTTAAGGTAACATTGTCAAATTTCGACTTGACAAGATTTTCTCGTTATGTGAGTTTGTTGTAATACTACTAAACGAAAATTATTATTAAATTATGCGAAGCGGTTTGACTTGGTGGTCGCGCTGATTAGCTATTGCTTTATAAGAGTCATGCGCGCCTGCTACTTCCATTGGAAAGGTAACCACTTGAGCCAACTCCTCTGATTCATGAGTATTTTGGAGACATCGCTTCTCGGTGGTTCGGAATCCACCTAAAACTGTAGGTCCACACATCTCTCATAATCATCCGCCATATTACTCACGCAAAAGCCTAGATCTCATGTAGGCATCATCCTCAGGAAAATAAAAATAATAAAATGAATTATTGTTCATTTTCATATTTTATTAATAAAGAAGAGAACTGTAAATATATCGCACCGTGAAATTTCTTTGGTGAATAACAAATCTAGAACATTGAACTGACTAAAGGCCGTTTGCACAGTGAAAGCTTGTGACTCAAACTCATTTGAGTCAGCTGGTGGCTTAAGAACCACATTAAAACAAATTTGATTTAATGTGGATTTAATCCACCTAAAATTGATTTTTGGTTTAAAGTGGAACCGTGCACATGGCACTAAGGTTTTAAAATGTTAAATAAGCAATGTTTGGTGTAAATGGAATACGAAAGTTTTAACAAATAAGACAGATCCAAGTCAAACCTATATGTCATGGTACTCATCAATATTAAACATGTTACCGTATTCTAAGTCTATGAAGTACAACATTTGAACCTGACATTACCTTTTATACATGACCATGTCAAAGGTAACATTGACGTTATCATTTGAAATAAAAGGTAATATACTTCATTGAGGATAGATCAAAAGATATATTCCTTACTGCGTCTATTGGTCTCAAGCAGACACCGAGACACGTAAATTAACAGACAGTTGTCTGTGCTGGTAGATGTGAATATGCTCATTCTTATCACTTGGAAGAAATTCTATTTTGTCTTCAATGATGCTATCTCTGTTTGTTTAATTTCGGTAGACTAATTGGAATCGATATAGTCTAATTAGTAATGTTTCAGTTACTTGACTCAGTCATGCATCACATTACATATTTCTTGACTCAACCATATATAATACAAAATCTTTTATATTTCCTTGACTTCCAAGGCTCTTGGCAAACCCTTGTTTCTGTGTCACATATAATCAAGGTCTTTTTTTGTAGATCAGTTGAAAAAATTGTACCCTAATAAATATTGTAAGTAGTGGTATAAATCACAATGTTGTGCATATGTATCACATAATAGACACTTCAGTGTTTTATAATACGTGGGGCATTCAATAAGTAACGAGACAAATTACTAATTTGCAAAAACGGCTAAATTGATCCTTATGAAACTTTCAGGACATGAAGTTGGCAACCTTGCGATGACATCTGATCAGTTGTTCCACCGTATTTCGTAAACATAATCGTAAATTGACTCAGTTAACAATGGCGAGTCCGCTTGAGAATGCACCGTGAAGAACAACGTGCTGTGATCAGAATTTCAGTCGCAGAAGGTGAGGAAGGTAGTGAAATCCACAAAAGAATGTTAAAAGTGAACGGAGACCATTGTTTGAATCAAATGGGTAGACCAGTTTCAAAGTGGCCGTACAAAAGTTTGTGACAATCAACGCAGTGGACGACCAGTCAAAGTTGGGACTTCCTCTCTAGAATCTCAAATGTATTCGTTAATTCGGGACAATAGGCGTATCACTGATGAATTTATAAGTGAAAAAGTAAACGCGAATGTTGGAACTGTCCATAACAACAAGCTGCAGTACAACAAAACTTGTGCAAGATGGGTGCCTAGACAACTCACGGACGTTCACAAAGAAACCCGGCTTCAAATCAGTCAACAGTTGAAAAATCGGTATGTGACTGAAGAGGAATGTTCTTTTCAGAAAAATTGTAACGTGTGATGAAGCCATGGATCCACCACTATGAGCCAGAGTCAAAACGACAGACAAAGTCAAATCTGATCACGTTGTTCTTCCACGGTACAATTCGCCATTGTTAACTGAGTCAATTTTCGATTATGTTTACGAAATACTATAGAACAACTAACTGATCAGATGTCATGGCAAGGTTCCCAACTTCATGTCCTGAAAGTTTCATAAGGATCAATTTAGCAGTTTTTAAAAATTAGTAATTTGTCTCGTTACTTTTTGAATGACCCTCGTATTAATATAAACAGAAAACAACACAGATAGATTTAAAAACACTTAGGGCCGGTTTCCGAGCTTGGAATTTGGCTAAGTTCTAGACTTTAAACAGCTGGAGTCAGAAAATTGGCTTTCCGAAATGGGGCGTAGTCGCAGTCATTGTCATAGTCACGTTTGAATTAAATTTCAAAAAAACTAGAAAATTAAACACTAAATAAAATAAAGAGAAAATAGTGTAGAGTTTCAGCTATTTTGAATTATTTAGAAATATTTAATTTCGTCAAGGAAAACGTTTCCAATTAATAGAAATGAGAAAATAAAAACTGCAGCTACTGTTATAAAAACTGCGACTACGCCCCGTTTTGGAAAGCTAATTTTCTGACTCCAGCTGTTTAAAGTCTAGAACTTAGCTAAATCCCGAGCTCGGAAACCGGCACTTAGAAACTTACATTATACAAAAATTTTCACAATGATTTCAGATATTTTTCCAAAACTGTTCGAATTTATAATTTTAAAATAAAACATTTGATTGAACAAAACTAATTTTATGAAACTAAAGAAGTTATAAAGTTTGATTTATGTCAATTCGTTCATTTTCGATTTTACTAATAATTTGAGTTCAAAAACTTGGAAAAATGTTGATATTTATGTTTGTTTTGTTTTGCGTTTGCAGGATACGTTATTAGTGATAGAACGATACAAGTCAGGCTTCCAGCCACCGACAGACATTCCGTTTGAAGACCTGAACGGTAGGGGGGGCAGCGAGCGGGATGGGAGCAGTGGGGGGGTGGGACCGCCGCCCCTCAGCAGTGTGGGTGGATTCCGACCGGAGGCCATGACAGTCAAAGGCACCATGTCAGCCGGTGGCAAGCTCAAGAAGAGGGTCGGCATATTCAACATTTTCAGCTCCAACAAGGTATGTAACCTCCACTATTTGCTATTCATTTCTGCCTAATATTCAACTCTCTCTTACAGGCTACTGGATTGTTTCTGTTGTGTACTATGTAAAAACTGAGGATACAAGCCTTTTATCCACCAAATACTTCATCAGGCCTGCAAGTAAACAAAATTATTTTACATTATTCAGCTGTCCTCTCTTGTAAAAGATTGTCTTCGAGGCTAATGTCCAAAGTTCTCTTACAAGGTATTTGATTGTATCTGTTATGTTCTTTAAAAACTACCAGTGGACACTAGACTATACTAAAGGATTCTCCCTCTCACCAGGCCTATAAGTTTATAACTCTTTTAAAATTGAATTTAGCTGTCCTCACCTGTAAAAAGTTTCCTTCTAGGCCAATGTTCAATGTTCAAGATCAACTAGTTCTTGATTTTCATTTTTGTTAGTTTGGAAACTTTCTACTTCCCGACAGTAACTTACAGCTGATGATGTATGAGCACACACGAAAGTAAGTTCCAGGTTTTCTTACAGGATACCTTATTATTTGTTGTATTGTGTTGTTTTATAAACAACCAGGCGATACACGTTTTCAATAAATAATTCAGCAAGCCTAAAAGTATTCAGAACGCTTATCAAATCTGTTTAACTGTTCTCTCTAGGTTTCATCTCAAGATACATTCATTTTTGTTCATTGTTATTTCAGTGGAAACATATTGAAGAATATAAGTTTTACTATTTGAAAGTTTTACTATTTCTATTTGAATGAATTTTGTCTCATCAGAAGTTTATTTGCAGGATACCTTCAGTTTTTGAGTTCTATTGTAACAAGAATAAGTTACAGAAATTCTTATTCTTCCATAAAAATGATCTCTTGAAAATTTATATTTTTGAATTGATATTTCAAACATGTGAGATTTTATTAACATTTTCAAACATTTTTTCTATTACTGAGATTCTCATGTAAAAAATGGTTGAGGATTAGAAATTTTTAGTATTTCAAAATTTATATGATTTACTATTATAAAAAAGGTGGGAGCTGTTCAACTCAAGTTCGTTCTAAAGTTGAAAAATGTGATTTTTATAATTAATTATGGCTACCTGGATTTATCCTTCAACATGGAACAAGTTTTTTGTTGTAGAAAATGTACTGAAATTTCAGGGGTTGAATGGAGGATTGTTGTAATTAAGATTAAAACGTTTGTCTCCACAGAAGAATCACATTTATACTTTTCGCTATTTCCATGTGCTGTACAAACTCATCTTGTAAATAGCTACAATAGGGTGATAGCTATTCATCTTGGTTATGTACTGTGGTTTTGAAGGTACTTCAAAAATCACTTCAATTATTCTGCTGCAATTGATCTATCTCAGAAGTATATTCTGTATTATTCAGATTATAGGACTATTCTATAATCAGCAGATAATGCAAATTTCACAAAAGTTTATTGGTTTTTGAATATTGGTACTATAATATCATGATGAATTGAAATGGTGTTAATAAGAAAGAATTTTTACGCTTAAGCCTAAGTAATATCACTTCTAACAAAACAAACATTGTGAATAAATTCTGAATTTCAGATTTTCTGTAGGTTTATAACAGGTTTATAACAACAGTAAATATGTTGAATTGAAGCTTGTAAGAAAAAGGTCATCCATTTGTAAATTCACTGTTTTGAAAATTCTCAGATTAATATAATATATTAACAATCTATGTTAATATATTAACATATTATGTGTTGACTCTTGTTAACAATCATCTTCATGATGTGTACAGCAATAACTAACCTGCTTGGTATTCAATAATATTGTAGGTGTCAACTTTCCAATCAATTCTATAAGAATGATATTCATGCCTTGGGATATGAATAAAAGAGGATACATTTGAGACATAGAATTAAACAGTGTAAAGTAAATTTACAGTAGTTATGGAGAAGATTCCAATTTCCAATTTTAGTGTAATATTCTATAGAGATTTCATGCTCGATAATCTAGAGCAATCACAATCTTCAGGGTTTTTATTTAACTAGGTAGATAGAATTCAACAATATTTATGATCTGTTGAGGTTTCGATCTGTTGAGAATACTTGGGAGAATATTGTTGAGTTGCAATAGTTCAACTAAAAATTGACAAACAATTTAATCTTTAAAATACTGCACTCGTATAGTATATAATGCTTAGAGCTTAATTAATTGAATTTCATGTGTAGACTTATCTTACTTGTTGTAGCAACTTGTGTAAAAATAAGAATGTAAAATACATTGAATATAGTACAATTATGTTTGTTTTTTGGGGCCTCTCCTATTTTGTTTCATGTCTTTATATACATAATTTTCATATCATATTATGATAAGTGACTCCTCATGCATTGCATGTTGTCGAATCGTCTATTATGGGTGATGTGCTATTAAACTTATTTGATAATGTGCTGTTTCAGTGGTAATGTGGAAAATGTGTACAGTGGGGTCACATTTCGATTTTATAGAAATTAATTTAAAACTAAGAATGATATAGAAAGAAAAAAAATCTTAGTACCCTTTTTGAAATATTTAATCACAATTGTGATTATGTACTATGATTTTTCTTTTTCTTTCTATTTCTATAAAAGTAGCCCTATACAGAAAAGAGATAAACTAAGAATGATTTCTTTTCTTACTTCCATGTCTAGTCTGATATAATCTAGTCTGTTTCAAAAATGTATAATTTAATATAAATAATGCTGACTGTTCAAGTGATATGAATATCTTCTCAATAAACAACTGTCTACTAAGCGCAAATATACATATTTATTCTATTAAATTGAAAATACAAATTCTCAAATACATTATCAGCCAATTGAAATTATAATTCAAATGTTCATCCTATGTTCTTCCATAATCGGTTCCATTCCATTGTCTGCATCATGTTTGTCTGCAACATCCTCTTCATCTGTTGTTGTTTCTGTCTCTCCACACTTCAATCATCTGTGATTCATGTATTTGATTTGTTATTATGTTCTGGTGTTTTCTTTCCCTCTCGTTGATCATTGGTGAACGTATCTTTTATTTAGGCAAATTGTAGTTGTTTGGAAATCTGGTTTGTGTGGTGGCTATTTCTTGCTTAGCTATCTGGTATATTAACCGTTGATTAAGTAATTGTTGTAATTTGGTGATGGAATGCTTATTAATGTAAAACATTTAGTTTTATTGTTGTGTGTATCGCTAATACTTGAAAGTAGTTCGCTTTTCTGTCGTTTATGCAGTACTCTCTTAAATTTCTCATTCATTTTACCAAGATAGTGGAAAAATAAATGAAATTTTCCAAGTTCATATCAAGAGTTAATTCAATTTTCATGTATACTTGCAATCGTTTGTGTTTTCTACGCATTCTTCCGCAGTTCTCTCCTTGCTTTATTATTTATAATTTTGTCGTATTCCTATTCATAAATTGAAAATTTGAAAAAAAAACTAGCTATAGTTATATTGATATGAGAAGCGACAAGGTTCTTTATGAGCAACAAGCGAAACCTCTGCTTTGCGTGTCACTTCTTTCAGCGAATTGAGTGACGATGGTCAAATTCATTTCTGGATTTGTCTTTACAGCAAGAAAAATAGTGGTTGACAGTAGATCTTGAATCATTAATATTGATAATATTGTCTCTCATTAGTGGTTTACTCGTTAGTTGTAGTTTTTGTTGAAGTAATGATGTAGTATTAATTTCATTGTTATTGGTGTTGGAATAACCACATTGTAATTTACATTAATGAAAATTGAAGGACATTGTCTAATGATTGTTATAATTTACAGCACTAGCAATTCATGTTACTCATGTGTGTGCCATTTAATTCT
>NW_024090374.1:0-43023 GCF_014356525.2 Nilaparvata lugens
GTACAGAAATC
This sequence comes from Nilaparvata lugens, assembly GCF_014356525.2. NCBI lineage: Eukaryota > Metazoa > Arthropoda > Insecta > Hemiptera > Delphacidae > Nilaparvata > Nilaparvata lugens. The sequence continues at coordinate 12 of NW_024090374.1, forward strand.
TGGCCTGTAATGGATAAAAACATTTTCTTGAATTTGACAGTTTTGTCTATTCAACTTTTGACTCCTTTTAATCTTAATTTAATCCTGAGGTATTGGTACATTTCATCTGAGATTTTCAGGAGATTATTAAGAAAGGTACTGCGTGCTATTGCTATATGCATTACAGTGCTTTAAATCTTGGTTCATTTAATAGCTTTTGTGAGGAGTTTCAAGTAGCTTTTGTGGATTGCAACCAACTCGGAAGCAACTTCAAGAAGCCGAAAATGAACCGGAAAGCTCTCGTAAGTTGGCGTCTGAGTCTGGTGACACTTGAGTGATTGGAATAAATTGTTGGAAGATCTCTGAACTTCAAGTCGCCTGAATTACGTGTCGGATTTCAACTCGCCTAGTTACTCAACTCCACTTCCAACTTCCCCAGATAGTTCAACGTCTACTAGGACAGTTCAAATTCAATTCAACTTTTGCCTTGAAAATATTCAGAATTTTGAATTTGCTTTAAAATTGAATTACTCGTGAAGCGTCATGAGATGCTGAACCTTCCTCATCCTCACTTCCATGGCGCTGCTACGTTTCTTCTCAAAATTACCTGAGTTACTTCGGAACGGAATGAGAAAGTTTTGAAAGTTGTTTGCAATTTGAGATGTCGTCGTCTCATCGCAGCATAGTATCTCCTTTTCTTTAACTTTTTGGATAATTAGGGAATCGGGAACCTTCTATTATTACTACTTATCTTTCATCCTTTCTGTCGATAAAAAAATGCTCAAAAGGATGTAAACTTCCGTAAATTATCAATAGAATACAGCTAATTGAGAGAGCTGTACAGCTGTTGCATAAAGCCTCTCTTATGTCGTTACCTTTTTATTATTTTTGAATTTCTTTAATATTATTTGGAAATTTGCTCAGAATTTTCTAAATTTCTCCACTTTTTGATGGTTTCTACGCATTCGCAACGTATCTTAGTATGTCAACCATCCTTCTGAGTTCCAGAATCCATTCATTTTTTCCACTCCCTTCTTATAGGCTGTGAGGTTTAAACTATGATTATCAGGTCACAGTGCTAGACATGTAAACTAATTGTACTCTAGCCTAATGACTGCTTCCATATATCATCATTGATCACCATCTCTCCACCAGCTCCAGCCAAATTGTTACAGCAATAGGCTACACACTTTCAACTAATTCATTTACTTTCATTCAGTTATCCCCCAGCCTTGTTAGTCAATCTGGTGAGAGCTTTACCGAGTTAGTTCCTACTACTGGTAGTAGAATATCTCCCTCCAAATTCGTCGTCAGACGTGACACAGAACAAAAGAGACTGCTGAGAATTTTGCTTTTGGAGTAGTAGTAGTGGAGAAGTTCTCATCAAGTAACGCGGTCAACCCTCTTAACTGTGTTTAGGACTCGTAGAACAAAGGGTTTCTAGGAATAAAGAGGCGAATAGGGGTGATGGGGTTCTTGCGGCGTTTCATTCACTTAACTGGTTGGTGGAAGGGGTTGTACCCCCCCGTACACCCATCCTCAGTAGCCATGTAACCCTCTGGGGATGCAAGAATGCTCAGTGCCGCACTAGACACTGGAGCACAGTTTTTATTTGCATAATCCACATCACCACTAGTGAAAGCAACTTGGCCGGTAATGGAGTTTTGCCCGATTGGTTCGTTTTATATCGAAAGTGTATTATTAGACCTATCCGCTCGCTGAGGAATATAGAGGCAATAAAATGAGGAGTCATAAAATATTTAGAGGCATTTTATGTAGAGGCATAACCTATTTTTTGGACATTTTATTATTTTATAAAAATTTGGGAATGTAATAGATTTGGGCCAAGCCTGTTGTTCCTTTCTAATCATATTTATATGATTTGTGATTCTGTCCACAAATAGATAAATATAAATAATTTTTCAAAAGTAGGATTTTTTATATTTATAAGTTGTTCGTTGTACTATATTCTCAAGTACTGGTAACTCTTATGTTAGTTCGTTTTCATTTCAAGCTAAATACAGACTTCGAAGTATTTATGAAGTTTTTCCATTAAAAAGGACGACTCAGTTCTTTTTCCGGATGATGCCCACATTGAGATTTTTCTCATGCATGTGTCATTAGATGAGGTAATCAATTAAAAATGGTGTTGGCTTGATTCGAATCCACGACCAGACGCAGCGATAACAGACTAAACTTGCAACGCCTCAGTCCACTCGGCCAGGTCGTCCAGTTCCACACTCAGCAGCAAACACTCATTGTTTTGGCACAAACAGCATGACAATTTGCTCAATATAAATTCTACACTAGCTGTCATTAGCTTTGTATTAATGCTCAATATAAGTTCAATTACATTTCGAGTTTAAACCATCAGCTGATCCAATCGCAACACATTACAATAAATGACCATGGCTTGATTTGATCCTGCATCAAGTTAATCTTGAATTGGATTTCTATTAAAGAGTAAAGGCGTAAGGATGATTTGAAAAAGAATCTGGTGAATTCTCAACTACGTACCTTGTAAGCTGGCATATATCGTAATAAATTAGGCAATATATCAATCACCTCCCTATTTAAAGTTATTTTGGTAATTGAATCAAAATCAAACAAATTTTGTTGTAATTGAAACACACCGCGAATATTCAATAGCCGTGAGACTTATTCTTGAAATTATTAAGTTCACTTTCCAAAGTCATGGATTCGGTAGCCTGGAGGGATGATTATTGAGCTACCGTAATGCTGCTTGTTTATAACAATATACCAAAATCCAATACGATTCAAATTGTATTGATGCTCATATTGAATTGGTGTTTGAAGCGTCCATTAACCGATATTCTATGAAATTAACAAACATATTTTGGCAACTCAAGTAAGAAGGAATATGATGAAAACACGAAATATTACAACCCCTGAATTAGGCCTCAAAACTTGGCTGCTTCCAAGAGGAGTTGGGTAATTGTATTATTAGCACTTTAGTGGTAAAGTTGGTTAAAATAACAGTAGAGCACTAGCATGACTGTGTTTATTCCCATGTACAAAACACGACTTAGCATTCAGAGGTGCAAATAAATTCATTACTCAGCCGTGTGCGACTCTAAAACAGAGATTTGAGGAGCTAGGCCTCTGCTACAGACTGAACTAAACAGAAGAGCAAAACTGTGTATTATTTGAGTTGGTGAGTACCTCACCAACAGGAGCACCTCAATCCTTATCATATGATGAGGTCAAAATTATTGTGAATCAAATTACTGGTAGATATCTTGACTATGAACAATATGAAAGATATTGTGTGATTTTCCTTAACTATATGAAATCGTACTTTATTACTGGAGAGTAAATAATGACGTCTATTGAGTCAAATCAGTATTTCTTTTCAGATTTTCAGAACTGAAAGCATGCGTTGGAAGGCTTTTGGCAATTTTTCCGTATGAGATTCCGTCTACGACAACAGCGTAGAACACAATTTATAATACATTAGGTATAATAAAAATGTTATCTTGGAAAAAGTGTGCTATGAAAGAGCCTTGGATCCTTGGAGTTTTGATTGTTCCTCCCCCATTTAGTAGAGAAAAAATTTTGTAGAGTTTTGTAGAGAAAAAATGTTTTCCACTTGCGCAGAAAGTTTTCTTAATATAGACATGATAGGGATAATGATGAGTGGTGATCCACTTTCCGCCCACATTACGCCCAAAATCAGCATTTTTCAAAAACTATGAGAACTAGCGTTTTTCAAGAACTAAGGATCATGACGTTTTGTTTTACTTCTACAAGAAATATTAACCCGTATTGCAAATTTGAATACACAGGAGAGCTGAGCGTTATAGCTGATTTCTGTTGGGTGATCCCACAGGTGCTACGAACTTTGGGACTAGTACTTTTCGGGACCAGTACTTTTCGGGACCAGTACTTTTCGGGACCAATACTTTTTGGGACCAAAGGGTTCCGATATGAGAGAGGATGGGTCTTTGGAGGTAGAATCAGGTATCTCCAACCGGAGGTAGGAAATTGTTCTTCAACACAGAGACGTTGAACACATTAGCAAGTCAGCTTTAAGATTTCAAAGTTGAACAATTATTCCCGCTACTTGATCAGGAAAATATTAATTTCCACTCTAATGAATCTACTCAGTACACAGAGCTATTTCTAAAAAATAAAAACGAATCTATTTAAAATCTAAATGAAATGATTTTCATTTAGTGACAGAAGCGTGTGAACCTGTCGAAATGGCCGACTATTGTTTGCTAATCATCTCGCAGGTAGAGACCCCAGACTTGGTCCCAAAATTCCTCTTTTCCCTTGTTAGTCCCAAAGTTCCGGTCATCGATCCTACATAGGCCCTATAACTGGTTTGGCGATTAGGACAAACGAAGCGAGCCTATCGGCTACCTCGTTCTACAATATTGAATGTACAAATAAATAACTATACTATTTTACTTCGAATGTAGATAAACTTGAAAAAGCAATGTATAACATAAATAATACGATCATAAAAAACGCACCACAAAATCAGAATGGAAAACAGAGGTAATGAAAAAATATCGACTGTTGCCTTTTTGTATGTTCTACTTATAATGAGAAATGAACTCAGTTCACAAATTAAAAATGGATAAACATGAGAATAATAAAAAGCTAACAGTTCTCGAATTACCAATATTACTAGTAATAAAGAATGATGATAGCCTACTCATTAAAAATTCGCCGTAACCAGTGCAATGTAACTCATTGACCCACAGTATGTCAGGCTCAGATAAGCTGAATAATCGAGCTTTAACTAAGGTGGAATATGTATGTGCAGAGAAAAAGCGAGCGGTTAACAAGGGCTGTGTTGGGTGATAGCTGGCGGATGTTGATTTCATACTGAATTCACTAATCATGTCGACTGAGCTTGCCTCCGGCTATTGCACTCGCACTTGCCAACACAAACACGCTGTTACTGTAACTGACTCTACCTTACTTCTCTGTGCACTCATATAATGCCATCTGCCATGTAGTGGTAGTGCCGTGCTTGCATTCACTGCATTTCAAAATCACTGATGTAAAGGATTCAATGATGTTCCCTACTAACATAGATGGTATCACAGTCTATTACATGTGATTGATATCGCTTGTACCTTGATATTCTAAACAAGAGATAATAACATTACAAGTATTGTGCTAATCAAATCTGATCTGATAGACTTACTTCACGATCTTATTCAAGTGTTAGTTACAGTATCTATAGAGATATCATTTTCAGTCATAGTTTATAGTAGATCATGTACAGTAAATTCAGGTTGTGAAGTAGATCAGATTTGAAACTATAGGTTTTCTGATGTTGTTGAAAAAGAAATGCTTTCCAAATACACCATTCCTTTTTAATGTTCCACCCGTCCCCAATATAGTTTTCCAATATCAAACAGATATAGTAAAAATGATAAAAAATGATCAGAATACCAATGATCTTCTTCCATATTACAGGGGTGACCAACCTCCCTCCTAAGCCCCTGATGCACTCCCTCTGAATATCCCAAATTTTAGTACCAACTCAACCCCCCACCACCCAAAAAGGTCGTCAGTCGTTTGATGAACCCCCCACCTCAAGAATTCCAAGGACGCAAGGCTGCATCCTCACCCCCCTCCCTGTGGGCACCAATTACTTCCCTTAGTTTTCAGAATTTTTATTTTATTTTAATATATTGTGTTCTTGTTTCATGATGGAAAATTTCTATATTAGATTTTACATCAAATTTCTACATCATCATTCCTAATACAGAGTTTAATTAGTTATCATTTCAACTAAAGCTCATTTTTGGACAACCCCTGGATTCAAATATTAATGCATCTATCACGCCCGTATTGGTACTCTTTTCTTATCAATTCAACCTTTGCAAATTGGAAACAAATATTTATTTTCGAACTCATCCGTACCAACGAATCTGCACAATCTGCACGCTATTTTTAGCTGAAGTCGATTAAGTATCTTCTTTGCATAATTTTCTTGCTTTTCACTCTCTTCTTGTGAAAGCAATTTATTACTTCTTCGTCACTTCAATAAATCTAATTTCCACGGATTGTTGAAATTCATTAAGAATCATTCTCCATTATTTTCAATTTTTCAATTCATTAAAACACACAAAATAAGACAAAACAAAATAACAAAGAATTACAAAACAAATTAAATACAATAAAATGTTACAAAAACATTATCCTAATTATTCCCCAAACAATTATTCTCCTACTTTGTTGAGATTTTTCATCCAATTTTATAATATTTTCATTTGAATCATCTGTTCTTTCTTATCTCTCATTTCCCCACTGCTCCTCCTCTCATTCTTTCTTTTCCTCTCTCTATTACTTGCCATTCGTAAGCTTCCTCCCTTCATCATTATTATGAGCACATTTTTCATTGTAGATCACGCATTTGTTTGAAGCACGGTACACCAGTAAGCTGCTAAACTTGAGGAAGTATGTGCGAGTTGACTATGGATTTTAATTATGACCTAAGGCAGTGAAGCGGCACCTCTTCCCCGTTTTAAAGCTGTAACAGGAGTCACTCTCGCTCCCTTCTCTAATCTAATGAAGAAAATCGTGCTTCTCTACAGGAAAATTAAATAACGCCCGCGTGTCTCTAGAGTGCTGTATTCTCTGCCGGGGGCTATCAAGCCTCCCTCCCATCTTTCCTATACTGACCAACATATTAACAGTATCTGCGCACATTACGGTTGACTCTAAAATAGCCTAACACTAATATTGAATCACTGTTTATACAGATATATAGACCTACGTAACCTAAAACGTATTTTACCAGCGATTTTTTTTAGCAATTTTTATGACTGGTTCTTTTTATTTTCGAGGGAATTAATTCTTCCTCTAATCTTCAATTGAGTGTCCAATGTACATAATAAGAGATATTGAGATGATATCTCTTCCCCGTAATATTGAGATGAGATTCGGAGATTTCAAGTGTTAAATTTCTATGAAAAAACTGAATCGAAGTAATATGTGTTAGACATCTTCAATTTATTAAGTGAATTCATGCTGCTCTACTACTTACAATACAGCTTAACATTTGCCTCGTTGTATCAAAACGATTAGAAGCGATTCCATCTTTCAAATAGTTGATGATTACATTATGATATGATTGATAGTCAATCTCTATAGAAATGGATTAGTAGACGAGAAATACAAATAAGTATGACTAAATACTTAGTATGTATGACATAATAATATGGAACTCAACATAATGTTCAACTCAAATAAACTCACATAAATGATAGTCAAATTCTGGAGGACAGAAAAGTATAGAGTTTAAATCAATATTAAAAAGTCTTATCAACTTCAACTGCTGTTCATATTGAAGTTGAATTGAATTGCTTCAACCAAAGAATAGAAATCTTCTGTCAACTGATACAGATAAAAACCATACAAAATAGTAAGTTTTATTGAATTGAGTACCATACAATACATTGTTAATTACAATGTATCAATTAGTGATTTCTACTACGGTATTATGGTCGCTTGAACTTTCAAAATATTCTCATGACTGATATGTCCCTTCTCGAACTGCACTCTCGTATACTAATTTCAATTTCAAAATCATGGACAACATAGACTATGTTTGATTACAAGCTCCACCAGCTCACATATTCCTTGTCAATAACTCTAATCTAAACATTATACTGTAAGATGAAGGGTGCCCCGCAAAAGCAATAGGGATGAAGTGTAATCTGGTCGACAGTTTAATCACATGTGATAAAAGAGAGAGATGAGTATTTATGAGTAAGGTACTCGTGTTTCCAACCAGCGCTGCTATAACTCGTTGTGATGTGACATTATATGGCATCGGGGTTGTAGTCTAAATACAGCTGTTATATGGCCGTTTCAGGTACCTAGGATGGCACTAAAACAGGTCATAAGGCATTGGCTTGTAAGTCCTTAACAGCGGATTAGCTTTATTTCTAGTTCTGAGAGTGCTCCAGATTCATAATAATGAAATGCTTTTCCTTTACCAATGATTAACGACGTATCCAGCTAAACACTAAACAAATTCGTCTTTTACCGAGATGGGCCTTCTGTTTTCCTAAGCATCTCAATACCATCTCATGTCGATGAATTTTGTGCTAAAAATATTGGTTTTAGAACGATAATTATTTTTCCTACAGTTACCTTGAAAAGTGACCATTCCAGCACTGATTACAGAACGCAAAGAATCACTTTTCCGCTCTAGTGCGCAAAGTATTACTTTATTTTGCGTACTCCAGATTTGCAACATGGCAACACAAAATAGCTGGTGGGTTATATGGAGGATTAATGCACGAAACAAAAATTAAGTTGGTAACAATGACTGTGGTTAGATTTAGATAAGAATCATTTCAATGGCTACCCTACATTTATGATAAAATCCCAATCTTGAAATCCAAAACAAGAATAATGTTAATCTAAATCATAATTAAATAATCATAATTTACGAATTCTCATCATTTAATAATAAATAATAGTTCTTTTCTATTGATAATTATTATTTCAACTGCAAGCAATGAGAAAAGTAGCAAATATACATTATAAAATTCGAATTTTGAGGTTAAATGATTACCGTTCGATATCCATATAAATAAAAATAATAAAAAAACATAAGAATACTACAATAAATATTCTCTGTTGTCTATGTTACTTTTCAGTTTACTTTGAGCATTTTTCTCGGTAATTTGAGAAAAAGTCTAAATTTCTGAATCCTGTTTCAGTACTTTTTAGCTGGATGAAACAAACTTAGGTACGATTCTTCCCACTAGGTCGCGCGCTTGTCGGTTCAGCCATCTTGCAGCCATCCCAATCAGCTGTTGGCGTGTATTTTGAATGCGAATTTTTTGTTTTATCTGTATTTTTTCTGATTCTTGAATGAACAAAATGATAACCATGGCTGAGAATTTTCAATTGGATTATTAATTTTTAAATGAATTAAGGTTGCTATTAATAACAGCATCACACACACACACACACACAAACATTTGATGGATTTCAGCCATCATTTTACCCATAATCAACCACTTATTCAATAGTAACAACTGTAGGAAAAGTTAAATGTGAAATACGTGAGCAAAGTTCCTCTGCTGCACTCAAGAAGCCATTCCATCCTCGCCTACGGCTCGGGTGTAAACGTTTCTTTCGGTGCAGCAAACTGTCACTTTGCGCACTAGTTGCACAAATAACTATTAAAATAATATTTGCAGTACATACAACATAATTAGGAGTAAATCTGATTGTAGAGTTTAGAGTGTAAAGTGTTTGGTTTAGTTGAGAGTGAACTCAACTCATTCAACTTATACTCTTGGTTTAGATTCAAGGATTTTGGCGATAGTATGTTCGACGATAACTACCGTCCGCTTTGAACAATCATTAGGACTAAACGTAGCAATAATCGATAGTGTGAGACTATTAAAGCAATAATCTGTTATCTACAAATATTGATGCTCTAAGAAGCTAGGCCCAAGATTTTCCCTATTCGAGCCTGAGATAGAGTTGAAGCTATTTCACTAAGGTTTTGATCAAATCTTTGCCTATTAGTTAATTTATAGTATCGTAGAGTGATTCATGAGAGTACAGTGATGGTTGAATTTATAGTGGGAGTAAGATAAATATTGTAGAATAGTTGGACAATACAAAACCACTTCCATAGCGAGATTTACGTTTAAAGATTATATCTAGGTCGCTTTAGTCTATCTATAGTCGTATCTACTATAGAAGGCAGTGGAAAGGGAAACTTACTCCTATAAAATGCACAGATTTCAAAACGTCAATCTCACTATTTTAGTGAAAGGCCAATTTGGAGTAGCAAGGGATATTTTGTTATTCAGAGTGAGGCTATGAAGATACCAATGTTTTATAGAGGTTGGATCTTTGAAATCCCTTCACAAGATTTATCCCAATGTACCTAGAATACGAGTAAAATGTATGTATCAATACCTACATGAAATGTATACATTGTTTTCCAGGTACATTGATTTAATCTATTATTTTCTCAAATACTGAATTACATTTTTGCAATATTCATTTTAATGTTTTTACAACAATTACAAATTTCAATTCAATGAATTGGAATATACATTGGTGTGTTGGAAACGTCTATAAATGACATAACTATTGTACTGAGCAAATATCGATGCATGCGATCATAACATTTCGATTCACGGTTCATTGAATGACATTTTATTGATTGGAGTATGACTGCAGCGCAGAGAGTTGTATAGTCTATAATTTATTTCGGCTCGCTTCTATTGTCTGTCATTTGCATGTTGTGTCCCTCAATAATAGTGCAGGACTGTGATTTCAAAGCGGCAGACAGAACTGCACCTGCAGCTGTGAGTTGAGCTAATTTTGATTGGATGTGGAAAGCTTTGTGACCGACCGGCCACCTACCTGCTGTAAATGGCCCCTCTATTTACTCACAGAATATGTATGTGTCATCTAGGACGGTGCGTAGGTACATTCGCCACTGCGGGTCATGTCAAACACAATTATTTGCTTTCGGCAAATTCTGCTGTTTTGTTTTTCATTTCTAAACTTGGTGCGCAATGAGGTAAAAGAGCAAATTTATCAGGCAGAGGCTGACTGAGTAGAGAAACACCTGGTTGCTGGTTGGATTCCTGGTTTGATATACGTTTCCTGAACCACCAACAATCATTCATTTTTGTCTAGACTAATTTCTTGACTCGCGCCTGAATTTCTTCACACTCCACAGGCTCTACACAGTAGTACCCTGAGGAGATGTCATCTGTGATATAATAAAGGAAAGGACTGGCTCATACACGTACGGGATAGGAAATTCACGAATGACGCATCGTCAAGTATGAAATACTAGACTGATTAACGTGAAATTTTGCGGATAGATTCTTAACTTACCGAGGATAGTTATATGCCTATTTTAAAATCTTCAAGATTCAAGTACGTCAATTTTTGAGTTTGTCAAGTTTTTAATTAGATCCTTGCGGAGCACGGGTGACCTACTAATAGTACAATAGTGGTAAGTTGAGTAGATACAAGAATCATCTAAGTGAGTGAATGAAATTAGACCCAAAATGATACATAAAGGTTGATCTTGAGTAAAGTATAGCTTCAGAATATAAATATTGACGTTAAGAGAGGTTTTTTGGAAATTGAAGAAAAAAATAAAAGTAAGAAATACAGTATACTATAGACCTGGCTCTTTTCATCAATTTCACATAATGAAGTTCACTTTTAAACCATGGACATCAATGAAAAAAAAAGATAAAATGTATCTCCGCCATTTATAAAAGATGTTAATTTTCAGTAATTTTTATAAGAAGCTACCGACTATACTGTTATTGTTGAGTGGTGCTTTAGATAACCCAGCATAGTAAATCAGGCCTTTCATAACGCAAGTAATGTTGTCCCTATTCTAATGTCAGTAAATCAAAGTAGAATACGTAATTATAAGTAGTCTACATAATCAAGAATGTCTTGAGATTATTGCTCTGGTTTTACTGTGACCCATTCCCATTAAGAGGAACGTTGAAGTGGAGTCTGTCTACCAACATCCAACCAGGAGACAGAGAATTATCACTTTACGGTCTCAAGACGTGGAAAGGGGTGGGCAAATGGAGTTGGTGGATTGGAGGAGGAAGGAAGATGATACTAATGTGTGAGATGCTGTCTGGGTGCTGGTACTCATCTCTTATCACTTCAAAGCCTGTGTATTAATCATGTTGTCTCACACTGAGTTAGAATGCCAAGTTGTTTTATTTTACTCCATCCATTAAATGTTATTATTTTATTCATCATTCTTAGAGGGATGAGCAACACCCAATAGGAAAATTGAGGTAAATGCTCTTCAGAATTGATACAAACGAGTTTGATTTTTACTTTCCTTGCCCTACTACCATAGGTAAGGAAAGTATTGCTTTCCAAAAAAAATTAAGGTACCCTAATTTCAAGTTTTCTATACGTTTCAAGGTCCCCTGAGTCCAAAAACATGATTTTTGGGTGTTGGTCTGTGTGTGTATGTGTGTGTGTGTGTGTGAGTGTGTATGTGTGTATGTCTGTGAACACGATAAGTCCATTCCTCATTAACCGATTGCCTTGAAATTTTAAACTTAAGGTCCTTATACCATAAGGATCCGACAATAAGAAATCCAATAAAATTCAATTCAAGATGGCGGAAAAAATGGCGGATGATTACTAGAAAACCATGTTCTTCACGTTTTTATCGAAAACGGCTCTAACGATTTTCTTCAAATGTATACACCATAGATAGCTATTTATAAGTCCTATCAACTGACATGAGTCTCATTTCTGGGAAAATTCCAGGAGCTCCTTAATATTCTTGAGAAAAATGGCGGATAATGACTAAAAAAACATGTTTTTCTTTTTTTTGTGTAGTTGAGAAGTTGATATTGTGGTAATTATTCATATTGAATGAAAAAGACTAAGAAATTGTCAAAAAACCACTGATTTAATAATAATTAGAATGACCGGTTTGGTTATTACACCATTGTCAATCTCTGATAAACTCAGAGATGGTTTATCAGAGATTGACAATGGTGTAATAACCGAAACCGGTCATTCTAATTATTATTAAATCAGTGGTTTTTTGACAATTTCTTAGTCTTTTTCATTCAATAAACATGTTTTTCACGGTTTACTCGCCGAAAACAGCTTCAACGATTTTCTTCAAATGTATACCATGGATAGCTATTTATAAGCCCTATCAACTGACATGAGTCTCATTTCTGGGAAAATTCCAGGAGCTCCGTAATATTCTTGAGAAAAATGGCGGATAATGACTAAAAAAACATGTTTTTCACGGTTTTCTCTAAAACGGCTTCAACGATTTTCTTCAAATTTATACCATGGATAGCTATTTATAAGCACTATCAACTGACATGAGTCTTATTTCTGGGAAAATTCCAGGAGCTCCGTAATATTCTTGAGAAAAATGGCGGATAATGACTAAAAAAACCATGTTTTTCACGGTTTTCTCTAAAACGGCTTCAACGATTTTCTTCAAATGTATACCATAGATAGCTATTCATAAGCCCTATCAACTGACATGAGTCTCATTTCTGGGAAAATTCCAGGAGCTCCGTAATATTCTTGTGAAAAAAGGCGGATAATGACTAAAAAAACATGTTTTTCACGGTTTTTTCTAAAACAGCTTCAACGATTTTCTTCAAATTTATACCATGGATAGCTAGCTATTTATAAGCCCTATCAACTGACATGAGTCTCATTTTTGGGAAAGTTGCAGGAGCTCCGTAATATTCTTGAGAAAAATGGCTGATAATTACTAAAAAACCATGTTTTTCACGATTTTCTCAAAAATTACTTGACCGATTTTTTTCATATTCATACCCTGTATAGTTATTTATCAGTTCTATCAACTGGCATGAGTCTTTTTCCTGGGAAACTGATGGGAGGTCCACCCCATCCTTGAGAAACGGACTTTGTTACCTCCTCGTGCATGAGGTAGGTAGGTAGAGCAGTTTATAAAAAGAACACACTCATAGTCGAGATATTTCATCTGTAGAACAGCTGTTTTGACGACTTTTAAAAAATAATCGAATTTCACAATTTACACAAAGGAAAAAGTACTCTGAAAACAATTATATATATATTCACATATACAGTAGTCTGATCGTAGTTGCAAATATTTTGCCGCCAATCGTCATTATGTTATTCCCCTAAATTATTCTCGTCTAAGAATGAGGCTTACAGTTCAATGAGCAATGAAAGTTGTGTGAGTGTACCACACCAGATTTTTATGATAGTGAAGCTATCCAATACAGCTAAGTTTACCAATCAACCATTGTCGAGGAACGTCTGTTGATTCCAATTCTAACTCAGCTGCTGCCTACTCGTACGTATTACAGTAAATCCAGTACACACATGTACCCACTTGCATACAAACGTCAGCGAAGAGAATTGGACGCCTTGTACTTTTCGCAACGAGTTATAAAGATGCAGTACATTTTTAATGTGATATAATTGAACAAGCGTTAGCGACGTTCTCACTTCCGACTTACTAGAGCCCAAAGTCGTTTTCTGTTTGTTAGTATGTTCGACAAGAACTTTAGAGAGAATTGATCAATCAGCTTCAAATTTTGAACACGAATTCTTCGAACTTTTTTACAGGTCAAGTTCGTAGGACAACAAAATTGACTCACTCCTTTGTCCTTTTGCAGGATATAAAAATAACATTGAAAGTGCATAAGAAAAAGTTAAAATTATAAATTTATAAAATTATAAATTTTATCATCTATCAGTCAGCTGGAATTATTTGCAAGCTATTTTTGTTATGTTTCCATTCATTTAAAGAAGCTGATGCTATAATTTGGCAGTTGTCAGACAGACAGATTTTATGCTCAGACACATGATTTCAGATAAATGAATAATACACAACATTAATTTATGAGTTCTATATTAACTCGCTTCCGTTAACGTCTGTCTGCCTGGTTCGAATTGTTAAAATGTGAGTAGAAGCTACTATTGTTAGTGCTCATTAACTCTATGTTATACAACGTATAGGTACCGTACTCATTCATTTAATTTTTGTATAATTTATCAGTACCTTCAAATGTTGAGATAATTGAAACGGTTTGAGACATCGATGTGCGGGTTCCGCCTTTAATTTTCCTTTCAATTCTATATCGGAATCATGTATATCATGACTACAGTAACTATATTACCCAAATATAGTGATATAGTTACTGCACACATGACCACCTTCTCATTTGAAGTATGAAGTTGCATTCAAAATGAAGTTGAATCCATATGACGGTCAAAAGTTTTGAAGCGACAGAAAGTTTTTTCAATTAGAATAGGATTCCCATGGAACCTACTACTGTAATATCATACTTGTAAAAGATATATTTGGCTGTTTCCATAATAATTCTCACAAACTCTGTATAATTACAAGTTGAGTTTCTCAGAGATCAATAGAATCTCAAGCGAACCCTTGCGTAACATCTCGCGTAACGTTCATGATCGGAGCGAAACAGTTCATGAGCGAGTTCTTCAACCCATGAAGTGGGTTCTCTAGTTATTATCTTAATATTAATACTGCATGTAAGCCACGGCTTCAGACGTCTGACGCTTAACGTTGAAGTTCAACGTTTGTGTATGAAAACGTCTATCACTTTAAAATCTGTGTATTAATCATGGTGTTGTCTCAGCGAGGCAAAATATCAAGCTGAGAAATGAGCTTAAAGTTACGAAGAACTACGATATCAAAATGTACTCATGGTGATGGCAGTGTTGCATTGGGTCACCATGTTATTAGCTTACTTTTTCGTGAGTCTTTCATTAAGAACACTTTTTGTGCTAGTGCAATCCAATGGAAGTCAGTACGAGCTGATTGTAATCCTGTTAAAGTCTGTTCGCAGAATTGAGAAAAAGCTATGTATTCTTGTACTTATCATTATAATATGCTATCAATGCAAGTGCAGATACAATAATCATTTCATCTGTTAATCTGAAGTTTACACTTATTGTAAGCACAATCATTTCGATCTGATCTACCTATCACAAAACTGAATCCCTGTTTTGTCGGATGGCACGTCGGTTAGGTCTCATGGTGAGTATGATACACGGAAATTTATTGTGATCGTAAATTAGTTGACGACGCGCTTTGGTTGGTGAACATCAGTCCACACCACTGGAGAATAACTACTGTTCTGTTCCTATATATTCTCACCGTTTAAAGCATGATACATATAATACTAGTTCATCGTTCAGCATGTTGAGTAAGCTCTTTGTCAATGCTGTTTATGCCTCAGTACCAAACTGTCATAGGGGGTCTTGTAATACATCATTCCTAACCGTCTCACTATCCATATCTCTTCCTCTGGATTCATATTTTGTCTCACTTCCTCTTCCTTGGGGCTGGATCCTTCTCTCTCTCTCTCTCTCTCTCTCTCTCTCTCTCTCTCTCTCTCTCTCTCTCTCTCTCTCTCTCTCTTTCATATTCAATTTCTCTCCTTTTCTTCTTATTCAAGGATGTTTAGCTTCTCTATTTCATTTTTATCCCATTCTCTCTCCCTGCTTCACCCGTTTTTATTTGTTCCATATCTCCTCTTCTCATATCCTCTCTCTTCCTCTTTCTATTTCATTCAATGCTATTGAAACAAATTGTCTTTCACTCCAACAACGTATTATTATTATTTGCAATTATTTGGAGGCACATCTGCATTTGTTGTAGGCTTAATATAAATCATCAGTACGCACGAGATATAGAACATGATTCAATGCAAAATACTGAACAACATAAACTGCAATTTGTTACAGAGCTCGCATTTCATGTAAATTAAGTGAATGAAATAGGGCTGGCTCGTGGTGTGGAGAGGAGTAGAACGTTCATTCCTGTGGCCTATCGTGGATTACATTATGAAGCTCATATTTAGATTGTTATTTCCATCATTTTGGTTGATGGTGAGTGGGAATAACGTAGCATCCACCAACAGAATATTATTGGGAATTCGATAGGTTTGCTGTGGATAAGAATATCAGGTTATTGCTGTAACAGTCCTATTATCGGTCTATATGCACTCTGTTTGAGGGGTTGTTATTGGAAATTCTGTTCTGTAAATAGATTCAACGGGGACATGTGTCAACAGATATTAAAAAAATATAGAATCAACTGAAATCTTCTCATCTATACACATTTCATGAGAGACAGCGCTGCATTGTTCAAGAAGAATCATACCTCGAAGACTATATATCATTTGAACCAATACAGTGTAATTCTAACTCTATGTTCAAGAGTTCACTTCAATATAAAATTGTTGGAATACATTACTAGGTTAGCTTCAACATAATATACTATAAATTTTATCATGTAATCCATTATCAGTTTTTCATGTTGACACTCTTCAACTGAAAGATGATATAGTATACCAGTTGAAGTTCGTCTTTTCATAGTTTGTTCAACCAATTTGAATTATTCATTAAATAATTCAATTCTTATCTTCGAAATACTAAATTATTTATAGAGTGGATAGGTACCCAATTAGAAAGAACATGGTAATGTTTATTTTATTGTACAAGTTGGTTGGGTCCATTTTCACAATATTCCAGAATGATTCGACTAGTTGGATTTCTTAGGACTCAACTTTCTCTTCTAGCATGGTCTAAGAAAATATAAAGGGAAAAAGTCAGTGGCGTGAAAGCCAAGTTTGAATACTTGTAACAACAGTTCTTATTCAGACAATATAATTTTTGAACCAATACAGTGTAATTCTAACTCTATGTTAATGACACTATTCAACTGAAAGACTAATGATAAATTTAATATAGTATACCAGTTGAAGTTCGTCTTTTCATAGTTTGTTCTACCAATTTGAATTATTGAATAAATAATTTTATTCATATCGTCAAAATACTAAATTATTGATAGTGTGGATAGGCATCTGTAAACTCTAAGGTTCAACTTTAAGAAATTTATATTGATTTTAAATTGGTAATCAATAATTTTGAGGTAAAGTGGACTGTATTGAATAGAAAAGAAACAAGTGATATCTCTACAGAAACAAGTACATGCAATGAATATATAAAAGAACAACTCACCGAAAATCTGCAGAGTACCTAATGTAATATTTATATTATTGAGCTTACAACTCCCAGGTAAGGTATTCAGGTGTCCCCGAGGTAGGAGATGAATCAAGGATGGTGAAAAGGCAAGCTTAATTGTCATCTACTGTTGGTAAATTCGGCTTCCATCATATAACGTTGCACATATATTTCTGACGAGATATTTACAATGTCTTTAAAGACTATAGATCGGTGAACTTTCCAATCGAAAAATAATAGTTTAAAACTTTCAACTAAAGGGAGTTTGGCAAACACTCTTCCAAACGTAGGTTTATGGTGTACGATTTAACATTAACGAAAAAATAATAATTTGAAGAACGATTTTCTTCTGGGAATGATCGACGAAAATTACCAATTCCCGACTCGAGGCAAGCTATTTCAAAGCGAGACTGAACTGAAAGAAAAAATCTACCGGCTAGTGAGCGCGACGCACTCAAGTGAAAGAAATACGAACTGAACGAGGAGCGCGCGTCCAATTCAAAAACGAAAAATGAAAACTAGAGCTGGCTCCAACATCCCCCCCCGGCTGAAAAGCTATTTTCAGACAAGGCTAGAGAACAAAGAAACGAAAAAAAAACAATGAATAAACGACGAAAGAAATAAAAATAAAACAAAACGAGAATAAAACAAAAAATGCAAAAGGAAAATTATTGAGTAGGCAACGGATACAACTTTGTAGCCGGCCTTTTGAAGCGACCATTGGCGCACCGCACCATAGCCACTCGAACGACACCGTCAGCACCGGGAAATACTTCCTCAATCACCCCCAGAGGCCATTTCAACGGTGCGACATTTGGTTGATCCACTAGGACGATTGTACCAACCGTGAGAGGGGTGGAATCCTTACACCATTTCACACGGGTTTGTAATTCATGTAAGTATTCTTTGCGCCAACGACTCCAGAAAGACTGAACCATTTGATTGACTAATTCAAACCGATCCAATCGATTCATTGGACGATCTTCCACATTTAACATAGGAAGGTACTTAAGAGGTGTCAAAGTGAGAAAATGAGCCGGTGTGAGGGCGAGGGGTTCACTCGGATCCGCGCTCATTTGACATAACGGGCGTGAGTTAAGTACAGCCTCAATTTGAACTAAGACAGTGTTCAATTCTTCGTAAGTCAACAACTGGTTACCAATAACTCGAAACAGGTGTGACTTTACTGATTTTATATTCGCCTCCCAAAGACCGCCGAAGTGAGGTGAACCTGGCGGGATGAAATTCCACTCAATGCTATGATCAGCAAGTTCATTCTGGAGCAGGTTTTGATATTCCTTGGAGTTCAGCATCCGTGACAATTTTATTAGCTCATCATAGGCGCCGACGAAGTTGGTACCATTATCGGAATACATGACCTTACAAGGACCTCGTCGAGCAAGGAAACGGCGAAAAGCTGATAAGAACATTTGGGTCGATAAGTCCGAAACTAATTCAATGTGAACGGCTTTAGTTGCCATACAGACAAAAAGACAAATGTACGATTTAAATATGAAAGGATTCCGACGCCTGGCCATGGTGATTCGAATGGGTCCACCATAATCAACTCCACATTGGACGAATGGTTTAGACGACAGAGTTCTACAGGCTGGCAGATTGCCCATTTTCGGCGGTGTAAGAGTGGGACGATAGTGAAAACACTTGTTACATTTTCGTACATGACTCCTTATAAGGACACGGGCTGATAAAATCCAATATTTTTGTCTCAAAATAGACGCCAATAAATGAGGTCCAGCGTGACAGTGCTTTTCATGAAAATAATCAATCAAAAGCGTGACCAATGGATCATTTTTCGGTAATATAATCGGATGACAGCTGTCATAATTCAACTCAGAATTTTGTAAACGTCCACCCACACGAATAATATCATGATCAAGAAAGGGTGACAGTTGTTGAAGATGAGAAGTACATTCTTTCCCAGCTTTCAATTCCAGTAATTCTTTCGAAAAATGAATTTTTTGTACAACTTTACACAAATGTTTTTCCGCCAAATCGAAATCTAATTCATGAGGTTTAGGCAATAGACGAAGTACTTTCAATATTAACACCATGATACGCAATAGACGTTGGTAGTTGAACAACGAGCAATTAAAAGATGAATCGAATTAATAGATGAATTTTCCGACTGTACTACAGTGACAATTGAGTGAACCTTGACCTCAGGTAGACACTCTATAGGTTCCAGATCGACCTTGACGGGCCAATCACTCTCTTCTAACATTAGCCAAGAGGGGCCAGACCACCACAAATCATGATTAATTATTTCAGAAGGGGATAAACCTCTCGAAATGGGATCAGCTGGGTTTGAATTTCCTGCCACGTGTAACCAGTCGTTGATAGGACAGTCTTGAATTTTCGTAACTCGATTAGCGACGAAAGATTGCCATCTAGATGGACAGCCCCTGATCCAATGTAAGACAACCGTTGAATCCGATAATGCAACAACGCGAGTCACGTGACAACGAAGGCTCAAAACAGAGACAACAACCTGTTAATTCAGCGAGCAAGAGCGCCGCGCATAATTCAAGCCTAGGTATGGATAAAGTCTTAGATGGCGCGACTTTTGATTTAGCGCACAACAATGTGATAGTTGCAGGTTGCATATCCATTTGAGATTTTATGTAGATCACACCACCATAACCTAAAGTCAATGCATCACAGAAACCAATGACAGTAATTTTCGAATCATTCATCACTCCTAAATGACGTGGTATGAAGAGATTGGACAATAAAGGGAACTCCTTCTGACATGTCTCCCATTGAAGCGCAATAGAGGGAGGTACTGAATCGTCCCAATCAAGACCAGCATTCCATAATTGTTTAATTAAACATTTAAGAAACAAAGTTAGGGGTGACAAGAGTCCCAAAGGATCGAAAATGCGTGCTACTACCGATAAAATGTGACGTTTGGTAGGAACAGACTGATTAGGATTCACTGAAAAACAAAACGAATCACTACCAGGTTGCCATTTCAAACCTAGGACAGCCAACAAATTTCCCATCTCGAAATCTTTAGACAAGGCCGATTTTTCATCTTCCGAGAAATCATTCATCAATTCAGGTGAATTGGAACTCCATTTAGTAAGTTCGAATCCGCCTCTCTCGAACAATTCTTTAGCCTGACTACAAAGACGATTTGCTTCACCTAAAGAAGACACACTTGTCACCAAATCATCCATAAACATGTCACTCGGAATACGAGCTTTAGCATCAGGGAAATTTTCACCTTCTTCTTGAACAAGTTGATGGACAGTTCTGAGAGCTAGAAACGGTGACTCACTCAGACCAAATACGACAGTTTTTAATTCAAAAATTGTATGGGATCATTGGACGAAAATCTCCATAACAAACGCTGAAATTTGCGACACGATTCATCGACAAGAATCTGTCTATACATCTGCTTTATATCAGCAGTTACAGCGATAGAAAATAACCGAAAATTGACTAACAGAACGAAAATATCCGTTTGCAACTTGGGGCCGATATGAAGTATATCATTCAATGATACTCCAGTAGTAGTTTTCGCGCCTGCGTCAAAGACAATACGCAAAGGCGTTGATTGACTCTGAGTTTTGATTACAGCATGATGAGGTATAAAATAACCACTTTTATCACTCTGATTTTTTATCAATTCCATGTGTCCTTGTTTGAGATAATCCAAGAGGACATCGTGATACACTAAACGCATGTTTGGATCACGTGCCAGTCGTTTCTCCAAACTGATGAGTCGACGTTCTGACATAGCATAAGAATCACCAAGACAATCAGGGGATTTTGAAAACGATAATGAGACAACGAATCTACCCGAATTTTCACGACGAACGGACGATGCAAAATCCTTCTCGCATTCCAACTCATCAGCAGTGAGTTGTTTTCCTACATCTGGAACGCTTTCCACTTCCCAAAATTTTCGAACTAACTTATCCAACGGTGATGTTAGACAAGTCATCAAACACGTTGAATTTTCTGAAGATTGAGTTAAAATAGGGGCTCTACCCATCAAAATATAACCGAAAACACTTTCCAAGGCCATCAAATAATTCGAATCAATTTCCACACGACCATTTCGGAAAATATGGGGCACTAATTCAGCTCCTATAATAGCGTCAATTTCGCTGGGAATGTGATAACTTTCATCAGCAAGTCGAAGACCAAACAAATTTGATAATTTAGAATTATCAATTTTACTAGTGGGAAGCTGTTCCATGATTTTTTCGACAACTAATGGTTCAATGGAAAATTTAACACTAGAATCGAGTCGAGATTGAAGCGTGACAAAAGTACGACCAAAAACTGATTGCGAATTTCCGCCAAAACCATTCACAATTAATTGGAAAGGAGAAATCGATAGTTGCAATTTACGACAAAGTTTACGAGTAATGAAATGACTTTGACTAGCTGAATCAACTAAAACTCTTATTTTGTGCAATCTACCTCTCTTATCAGGTACCTCGACTTGAGCAGTTGATAGTAGAACACTATACGGTGCCGACTTCGAATCGATAGAACAACAGGTAATAGTATTATTTTCTACCTTTTTCGCATCCGAATTTGATGACGAATTTGAAGCATTTCCGAAATGTAAAAGCGAATTATGCTTCTGACTACATTCCTCGCAGTTGGAAGAAGTACAATCTTTACTACGATGGGCTGGCGAGAAACATTTCAAACAGCAACCCTTCTCCTTAACAAAACGAAAACGGTCCCAAGGTGATAACTGACGAAAAAGACGACAATTGATCAATTTATGATTTGTCATCGAACATTTCAGACATTCTGATATTTTTACCGGTGATTTGGTCACTTGCGAATTCGATTGAACAACCAACACTTTGGATTTTGGTATTGGTTTCACTACTGGCTTGCATTGTTTAGACGATTCGTCATGCGGTAACGATTTAATCTGCCTTTCGATGAATGAAACAAAATCAGTATATGTGGGATCATCCTTAGTATGAACTGAAGCTTCAAATGCCTTTCGAGAAACAGGATCTAAAATTTTCAACGCTTGGAACAGAAATATTGCATCAGATACATCTTCACCTCGTAGGCGTTTTAAAGCAGTAATTGAACCACAGAACTGATCGACTATAGAAACTAAACCTGCACGAGACTCAGATTTTAGACAATTGAATTCGAAAATTTGTTTCAAGTACACATTTGAGAGTGAGCGGGGGTCATTGAACCGCTTAATTAATGCATCCCAAATAATTTCATAATTATTAGCAATAGGTGGTAGATGACGTGAAATATTAGCCGCTTCTCCAGATAGTTTGGACACCAGATATTGGACCTTTTGTTGATTTGGAATCGATTTGTTGTCATGAATCATGCATTTAAACATTTCGTAGAATACCGCCCATTTTGATTGATCTCCGTCGAACACAGGAATTTCAATTTTCGGTAAAATATTAGACGAATCCTTATTGGAAGATACAGGTTGAGCCGGGGTAGAAACACTAGGTACAACCTGACTGCGTTTTTTCAATTCACTAGCAATTGCTTCCATATGTTCGAACATTTCCATATGTGAACTACTAAATTTGGGTACAAATTCCGGGTCTTTTTCCATTTCAAGCTCCTGTATTTCCATTTCAACAGCTTCATAATCCTGAACAGTTTTAAGAGTGGAACTATAGAGAATTAGAAATTGTTTAGCACTAGCTTCTTCTTTTAAAGCCTTTTTCGACAAATCGAAAGTACGTTGAATACGATAGAAATATTGCTCAAGTTTAGCTCGTTTGAGCTTTAACTTCTTTTCACTCATGATTGGATATTGGAAAGGTCTTAATGATTTTCATTTACTAATTTTCGAATAAAATTACGAATGCAACAATGAACGATTTTCATTGATGATTCAAGCAAGCAAAATGATAATGTTAGTACAAATTGAACAGAGAAAGCTCAATAGACGAAGCAAGCTAAGCGATAACGTTATCAGCATTGCAAAGTAACGGTTCCGATCGGACAATAGAGATAAGAGTGAACCAACTTGATCGGCTCAATTCATAATGTACAAACAGGTTTGAACCCTAGCATGCACAAACGATTTACAATAAAATTGGATAAGTGCTTGCCAATATTTGAATAAAAAATAGCCAATAAAATCTGGCCTGGTGGACCAGTGTAAACTCTAAGGTTCAACTTTAAGAAATTTATATTGATTTTAAATTGGTAATCAATAATTTTGATGTAAAGTGGACTGTATTGAATAGAAAAGAAACAAGTGATATCTCTACAGAAACAAGTACATGCAATGAATATATAAAAGAACAACTCACCGAAAATCTGCAGAGTACCTAATGTAATATTTATATTATTGAGCTTACAACTCCCAGGTAAGGTATTCAGGTGTCCCCGAGGTAGGAGATGAATCAAGGATGGTGAAAAGGCAAGCTTAATTGTCATCTACTGTTGGTAAATTCGGCTTCCATCATATAACGTTGCACATATATTTCTGACGAGATATTTACAATGTCTTTAAAGACTATAGATCGGTGAACTTTCCAATCGAAAAATAATAGTTTAAAACTTTCAACTAAAGGGAGTTTGGCAAACACTCTTCCAAACGTAGGTTTATGGTGTACGATTTAACATTAACGAAAAAATAATAATTTGAAGAACGATTTTCTTCTGGGAATGATCGACGAAAATTACCAATTCCCGACTCGAGGCAAGCTATTTCAAAGCGAGACTGAACTGAAAGAAAAAATCTACCGGCTAGTGAGCGCGACGCACTCAAGTGAAAGAAATACGAACTGAACGAGGAGCGCGCGTCCAATTCAAAAACGAAAAATGAAAACTAGAGCTGGCTCCAACAGATTAAGTTATAACCATTTTGTTAATAACTTTGGTGTAAACCCAGCTTAAAGATGATAATAATAATAATAATAATAATAATAATAATAATAATAATAATAATAATAATAATAATAATAATAATAATAATAATAATAATAATAATAATAATAATAATAATAATAATAATAATAATAATAATAATAATAATAATAATAATAATAATAATAATAATAATAATAATAATAATAATAATAATAATAATAATAATAATAATAATAATAATAATAATAATAATAATAATAATAATAATAATAATAATAATAATAATAATAATAATAATAATAATAATAATAATAATAATAATAATAATAATAATAATAATAATAATAATAATAATAATAATAATAATAATAATAATAATAATATATTGGCCCTGAAACTTCTCAATGATGCACTGGAACTTAAGTAGACTTGGAATGCGCGTGTACACTTGCGTCAGGTGATAATTTTCATAACGGCAAGGAAAGTTGTGTGAGTGCGCCACACCAGATTTTTACTCTAATATTGGCGTATGAAGGAGGCTCCTTTTTCCTTTTATACTAGTAGTTCTGTGAACAGTGGACTCTCGCACAGTATTCTCATCCACAAGTACCTGATTGAAACAGATTATATACCTTATGGAAATACAGCAAAGACTGGCTTCTCCACACATCTGTGTGATCACTTGTCAGCTAATTTATGATGAATAATTATTCTATAATCTTATTTTTACTTTAATATTGGCTAATGAAGGAGGCTCCTTCTCCCTTTTATATTATCCTTTAAATGCAAAATTTCCAAAAACCTTGTATATACGTCGACGCACAATTTAAAAAGGATCATACCTGTCAAATTTCATGAAAATCTATTACCGCGTTTCGCCGTGAATGCGCAACATATTAACATTTAAACATTTAGAGAAATGCCAAACCATCGACTTGAATCTCACTTCGCTCGATCAATTATCCTTGAAATGCAAAATTTCCAAAAACCTTGTATATACGTCGACACGCAATTCAAAAAGGAACATACCTGTCAAATTTTATGAAAATCTATTACCGCATTTCGCCATAAATGTGCAACATATAAATATATAAAGATATAAATATTAAGAGAAATGCCAAACCGTCAACTTGAATCTTATACCTCACTTCGTTCGGTCAATAACTGATAATTCTGAATAAAAGAAATTGGAGATTAAAGGAATGTTTATCATCTAAATATTGTACTACCGTACTGAAATAGTTGTTGATTATTGGTTGATTAATTTTTATGAATTTATCGAGCCACTTCACCAGCTTGCTCTGTCCGTCCAGTATAGCTCGCTTGAGCTAGCCTTGATAATTTCAGCTAGATCATTGACATTGAATATAGTTTCAATGGGTATATAGCAATAATTGAGTGTTTTGAATGCAACATTCTGGAATTCTCCCTGCTTGATGTTCTTATCAAAGTGGCTACGTTGTTATGTAGCCTCCATCACTAGGTTGAGCTTGATTGGTCCATGTGTTTGAAACTCCTGGCCTATGACATCAACAATCTCCAACTGCAAGCTGTTCAGCAGAGAGTGGAAGTCCTTTGCTGAAGATTTGATGAGGAGATGTTGTCTCCATGGACATCTTGATCTGAAGTGAGAGGCCCCTCATGAACATCTTGATCTAGAGTGATAGGTCCCTCATGGACACATTGATCTAGTCCCCTTAATCTAAAGTGACACAGGTCTCCATGACCATCTTAATACAGAGTGATAGACCCCATGGGCATCTTTATCTTTAGTGTTTCGGATGGATACGTTAAGCCGTCAGTCCCGGCTGCCTAAAAAGTAGTCGTTAGGTCATGTCAGAGGCCCTGAAATTGATCAGTTGCGACCTGAAAACTCTGACACTAGACCTGAGCCAGCCAGGTCACTCGATATTATTATTATTATTATCTTTATCTAGAGTGATATTCATGCTATCCACTCTAAATGCTTGAAACCAATAATATTTCATCCATCAACTAATATCCTAAATCTAGGTTAAACTCAGAAACAAACAATTACTTAATCGGAATTTCAAATTTAGGTTAGGTATGTTGAAGTTGATAGTAACTTCAACATACCTAACCCAACCAAAATGTATCAAACTTCTGGAAATATACTCTATACCCAATCGTTCAGAAGAAACATGGGAAAGTTCTACAAAAAATATAAGCTTAATATTAGAACAACATGATAAACACTTGTACTTACTTTGCTTCTCACTGTGATGAACTCCAACTGATGGCTTGAATTTAACTTCTTCAAGAAACTGTGCAAAACTACACTGTTTGCATTTGATATATAGTGACACAGGTCTCCATGACCATCTTAATATAGAGTGGTAGACCCCGTTGGCATCTTGATCTAGAGTGAGACCTTGGACTTTGACCTTGTCCCAGGATTGGTAAATCTCACTACTCACTCGCTACGCTCGCTCACTTGCGTCTTAACTGTCTACATCTACTGTATAAGTCGTGCGTTGAAGACCCTGATTATAAAACTGTTGTATAAACTACTATTTTATGATTATCAATATCTCATTTTATTGGGCTCTCTCAATTTTGTTGATTCAACAATGGAAACAAGTTTGTATATAAATATATACCTTTCAAACTGAATGAACACATTTTATTAGAATACATTTTTGGCTTTTTTCTTATGAAATATGTGAAGTGACTGATGATTGTACTATCAGGAAAATCAGATTCCGACCTGGTAAGGCAAAGCGTGTTCTTGTATATTAAGTAATCTCAGAAGACGCCATGACCATTATAGTGGTCTTACCAACCGCACAGAATAATTAGCTCAAATATGCTGATCGAGCTGCCCAGGAAATTGCTGTGGCTATTATAGTGGCCCATCCGACCTGAGAGAACAATCCTCATAACGCTATTCCCATCACAGATGTGGTTCAATATTGAGTTAATCATTAGTTCATAAATTGACAATTTTTGCACTTTGCAAATAATGGTGTTTTTATCCTTGTCTATCATTCGACAAAGCAGAAAGCGCTATCCTTCTCTAGCTCCGCAACATTGCCACATCGTTTTTAATCAGTGTGGAAATATAATTAATTAACAAAAAATTTACTCTCAAATTTTATGAAAATTGATTATAATCATTGAAAAATATATTTTCTTGATGAATAAAATATAATTGATTATTTCAAACAAGAATGATTTATCTTATATTTTCATAGATATTTTTCCTCTTTTCATTCATTTTAGCACACTCCACCATGAAGCCTGTCCTTTGAATAAACTTATTCAATGGAAATTTGTATTTTGATTGTATTGTTTTGTACCGTACTTTGATTTTTATTATGTTCATGCTTAATAAAGTTATTTATTGATTGATTAATAATATTACATTGGATATATATCAGTATTTGTATATATAGAAGGCAGTGGCAAGGTAGAGAATCGGCAACGCTGTTCTTCTATCTTTCTCCACTGCCATGTATAATGTGAACCTCACTACAGGAAAGTTTGTAGGCTACTAGTAATTTGAGGTCATCTTGATAAATCTCATGGGTGATTATATGATACAGGCTATTATTGTTTTGCGGATATCCGAAGCATACTAGAGTGAGAGCTTTTACAAGTTTGTTTTGACAACCTTAATATGCGTATAGCCTTACCTATTCGTCTATATGAAGTGGAAGAGGCGTTCGAGGCTACATTTTTGGTGACGATTCGATGGTGCTCAGGTGGATGGTAGGAGCCTGGCAGTGGAAGAATCACTGTCAATTTCTTCACTACTATCCGATTCACTACTATCCGAGTGCTGTGCTTGCTGCACAGCTTGTTGACTTGGTCGTGGGGAAGCAGGAGTGGACAGAGCAGGACCAACACGGGGTGGGTTGACTGAATAGGGAACTGCTGAAGGGGGAGTGGATGAACGTGAGAATGAGGAGACTGATTCACTGATATCCGATTGCTGGGCTTGCTGCACAGCTCGTCGAGTTGGTCGAATGCACAGCTCGTCGGTCGAGTTGAGTTGGTCGTGGAGAAGCAGGAGTGGACAGAGCAGGACAAACACAGGGTGGGTTAACTGAATAGCGAACTGTTGAAGGGGGAGTGGATGAACGTGAGAATGAGGAGACTGGTGTTTGTGAGCTGTGGAATTGGATAGTCACACTTCTTGAAGTTCCGGCTTCCGGTTGCATTTGCGACTGTTGTGGTTGTTGTGACTGCAGCTGTTGCAGTTGCGTCTGTTGCGTTTGCAGTGGTCGCTGTGGTTGCGGTAGTTGCGGTTGTTGCGGTTAATGCTGCTGCTGCTGCAACTGAGCACGTGACTCCCTCACGTTGTTATTACTCATCTGCAAATAAATACAGTACCGTAAATAGATATTGCCCATCAAGTTTGATGAAGGACCTTGTTGAAAACAGAAGAAAAAAAACTCGATTGCAAAGCTTCCCCAAATGCATAGAGCGACACTACAAAACTATCAGTAACTTCTGCCAAAGTTTCACACCTTGTTGATAAATCTTGCTCAGTGAAAATACGAGGAAGGAGGAGCCCCATTTTTAGTTATGTGTATTCAATAGTATTTCTTTTATAGTATGATTTAGTGAAATTTCAATGGGTGTCTGGAAATACCCATTTATGAGAGAGTTAGTTGCTGAATAATAATTGATAAAATACTAAGAATTGATTATAATAATAATTAAAAATACAGTCTCAACCAGTAACTTCTTTACAATATCACACTTCATACAGTCTCAACCAGTACCTTCTTTTCAATATTGTAATAGCACCTTCGAAACAATAATTGAAATATCACCTGAAATTATCATTACTATTATTATTATGAAAATTATTGTAAAGAAGGTGATATTTCCATTGTGATGAAGGTGCTATTACAATATTGAAAAGAAGGTACTGGTTGAGACTGATGTATGAAGTGTGTGATATCTTATATTGAATCATCTTTGTAGTGAACGTATCTGTTAGCAAGACGTTATCTGTAACAAGACTGTCAGATAAAAGTCGAATCTTCATAAATAAGACAAAAAACACAGAATACCATAGAAACTCATAATAATAAGAAGTCAGGAAGGATATGGGAACTGAAATTTCTATGTACAGCCTGAAGTGAAGAAACATGATTTTTAGGTGTCAATCACTTTCAAGGAGAGTTAGTGAATGAAGTATCAGTTTCCAGTTTTCATTGTCTGGAACAATCATCTGTAACACTTCGCATGATAGGATAGTAGCCTGATAGCTTAAATACTCGTATGTTAGATTAGTATGAAAATAATTTGAACATAAACTGCACTGACCAAGAGCAAAGCGCCGCTTGCTTTGAATCCACTTCTTGTACATCAGCACAGATGTAGTCAAAATCTTAGGTTCTTTCCAATGATCTAAAAGTTATAAACGAGGGGGAAAACATTAAGGCCGGTTTCCGAGCTCGGGATTCAGCTAAGTCCTAGACTTTAAACAGCTGGAGTCAGAAAATTGACTTTCCAAAACGGGGCGTAGTCGCAGCTTTTATAACAATAGTCGTAGTTTTATTTTCTCATTTCTATAATTGGTGCCGTGCTACCAATTTTTCCTTAAACGGTTGGAATAGCATTTAACACCTATCAACCTAATGGATAAGTTGTCGGCTCCAATAAAATAGATTCTTGATAAAACTGTGAATGGATCTATTGCCTATGAATGAGAAATCCAGTTTTCAGAGCAAATTAACTTATAATCTCCAGATGAAAATACACAAAATACAGAAAGAGAAAAAATATCTTAAGACTAATTATTTCAAGAGTTATTACGAACTAAAATACTTATCTAGTTTACAGTTGAAACACAGTGGCTATTGGCTTTACTACATTAACAACTAAATCTGACCAAAACAGCACAAAATTTTATATAAAACTCAATCTACAACATTAATAAACGAAAATGATTTAGAGCAAAACTCTACGACAACAGTACTTGTAGCAAGCCATTTTTCAGAAGACAAGGAAGGGCTGAACAGGAAAAGCAAAGTTGAAAGTCACCAAACCAACGCCCTGTTCAATATCGATCTCCACAGACACGTCATCAAAAAATTATAACTTATAAGTTTAGAATTCACATTCTACATCTGTTCTCAATAAAACTTTAATTTGAAAATGTTATTTTAAATTTTTATATATATATCATCTCTATTTAACTAAACCATTTATCTTTTTAATTCTGTCAACCCAGCCTCGGTGACACCATGGAACAATGCAACAAACATTTACGATAATAAATTCTCCATCAAAAAGTTTATCCGTCTATTGATAACTCTGACATTTACTATAAAGTTCCATAGATCTCGAATTGAAGATTCGATTCAAATGTGAGAAGAAAAATGTAATATTACAAATACCCCCCTCTTGACATAAAAAAATTTTACTGTTTGAAAATTTAAAGAAAAAATTTACATTGACCCTAATGAAAATTGTTGAAATTTAAATTTGAGAACAGTAACAATTTTTTCTAGAAAAAAAAACAATACATGTCATCCAAAAATATTGAAAATTATTATAAAAATTCATCAATAGCGTTTGTTATATTTTCCAAACAATATCTCAAAATATAGAATATCAATATTACTTTTGATTTAGCTTTATAATTTAAAGAAAAATATCTCAACAGAAAGTTAATATGTAAAGAATAGTTTTTTGAAATTGCACATAAATTTAATAGATAGAAAAATTTAATTTTTATTGCATAAAAAAATTTTAGTATGTTGAATAAAAAAATTATTATTATTATTATTATTTTTTTTTTTTTTTAAATGAATTGATGAATTGTTACATTTAATTTTCACATAAAATTTCAATAAATCAAAAAATGTTCATTTCTTTCACTATTTACGCAGTTGATTTTATTGATGCACATTTTGGAAAACAGTCCGTTAAGGCACTCAGTATGATTTTCAGTTAAGTGTGACTCCAATGTGATGACGTTAGTGTTGGGCTGATCTGGATGCACGTAGTGTAGGGCTGATACTTGTAGTCGACTGCTGCATACCAAACTCGATACAGGTGACATCTCAGTTAGCATTGCTTCATGTTTGTAGTAGACGGCTGCATTCCAAACTTGATACCGGTGACATCTCAGTTAGCATTGCTTCATGTTTGTAGTAGACGGCTGCATTCCAAATTCAATACAGAGTCACATAAATTTTGTATCATATTTGTAATTATACAATGTACATTTCAGGCTTGAAATGACAATGTAATTCGTTTTTTGGAAAAGAGATAGACGCTGCATACAGGATTAATTTAGGTGAGGATTAATTTAGGTAAGGTTGGTTTTTTGATATTTTCAGCTTTCAAGTTTAGAGTTCTGCATACAGGAATAATTTAGGAGAGGATTTTTTGAATCAATTCTTTCATGATACTGTGACTGTTCTTCTGAATTCAAGTTGTGAATGTGAACATGGATGACATTACCTCCAGGTAATGCAGTAGTGTTGAAGTTTGAGATACTTGGTCAGCAATAGGCGTTGGCATTGCTATTGGCGTATTCTTTGGTGTCGGCTTTGGCATCGGCGTTGATATTGGCATTGGCGTTGGCGTAGCTATTGACATCAGCACAGGCATCGGCGTTGATTTTGGTGTTGGCATCAGCATTGGCGCAGGCATTGGTGTAGCTATTGGCATTGATTTTTTGTTGTTGGCATTGGCGCAGATTTTGGCATTGGCGTAGCTATTGGCGCAGGCATTAGCGTAGCTATTGGCATTGATTTTTGTTGTTGGCATTGGCGCAGATTTTGGCATTTTGGCGTAGTTATTAGTGTTGGCGCAGGCATTGGCATTGATTTTTGTTGTTGGCATCAGCGTTGGCGCAGGCATTGGTGTAGCTATTGGCGTTGACATTGGCGTTGACATTAGCGTAGTTATTGGTTTAGGCCGCAGCGTAGATGTAGGCGTAGATATGTCACACTAGTTTGAAAATCACCCAAATGTTCTTAACACTCTTCATGGCGTTCACTTGTTACTGATTTCGAGATTCACATGATAACTATTTCAATGTTAATGTCTGTGCTGTACCTGTTGTCTTAAAATGCTTATAAACTAAGAAGAAAAACTTGATTAGGCTATCCATACAATCTAATACACATAAAATTAATTTTAAATATATATAAAATTGAAATTTGTTAACATCTTATTATACAGTCAGCAATACATAAATTGTGAAATATGGACATATCAATGATAATTTAAAAAAAATCATTCATTTATTCACTGTTCAAATATCAACATTTTAATCCATTCTTCAAAATAGAAATATAATTTCATAACACCCTGTATCATTATCAAAATTGTAAAAAACAAACATCATAACAACACAACAAAAATTTAATTTCAATACATATTTCAATAATTTCAGACATTTGGTCTTCTATTCAATCATTTCATAATATATTTGCATTTCATTATTATTTAATATAACATTTCATTTATAGCATGTTCATTTCACATTTATGATTTATCATTCAGGGTTTCAAAATTATTTAGTTTTAATTTTGTTCAAAAATTGTATAAAAAGCAAATTATTTAATATTATTAATCATCGTTTGTTGGATACTATAGTTTATTTCGACTCTTCAATGTTCTAAACACAAACTACATTTCATGACAAAACTTTACTATCAAACATTAAACAAGAAATCATTCAAAACATCAATAATATTTTGCTTCAAAGGCAAACAATATTCATAATTAATCATCATTTTGCATCTATGGCAATCAACATTATTAATCATTATTTTTGCATCTATGGCAATCAACATAAGTAATCAACACAAAAAATATTATCTCATTACTGCCTCTCTAAGTCATAACCTCTGTTATTCCTTCTTTAGGCAATAATGGGTTTCCATCTCAAAAAAAACAATCACATACCAGCAAAATTCTAATCAACAAACCCCACTAAAAATTCTACATACACTCCAGCATCCATTTCAAACGATAATCAATCATATCAAAATTTATAGAACAAACAGTTTTAAAATTTAAAAAAAAATATCAATTACAAAACACTTTAGAAAAATTTTAGCCTTTAACTCATTTCAATTGATAATATAACACAACGTTTTAAATTAAACCAATTATTTTTTAAAATAATTTAAAATTTAAAGACTGTATAATAAGTATAAACATTTCAAGATTATGATACAAAGATGATCAAGATGAAATACTGGGTAAATAAGTTCCCTAAAAAATACAACAAGAGAAAAAGAAAACTGGGTAAATAAATTCCCTAAAACAATACAAAGAAGAGAAAGATTAATTAGAGCCTATCCTACATGTCAGTACTGAACTTTCATGAGGAAGTATATTTAATAAAATATACTACTATGGAATTTTGTAAATTCCAAGTATGACTCTAATTTGTTATAATTGTGAGCTATCACTCCCACAAAAACAACTGGTGAAGGAAAAAAATATGTTGACTATTGTGACTGGGTGGAAAGTTCCTAGATGTCTGTAAGGCAATGTGATAGCAGACTCTAGTATCGGACCACAAAAACAAAAGTATGCAAAAGGTTTTACAAACATTTGTTGTTGCAGTCATAAGGTTTTTATATCGCAAACAAGTAGGTCAGATAATCGAGTCCAGCCGTATGTGGTTCACGCCCACACCTCTAAAAAAAAATCACACCTACTTGTCTACCAAAAATCCAAAGTATTGGACAGCAAGAAAAAATAAAATGCAAAATGGGTTAAAAGCCCAGAAGAAACTATAACCTAATTACATATGGCTTATGGCACGATATGCAATGAAAGATGAGAACATGGGACAAATTGCTCTGAAAAACCTAATTACCTAATATAATACCTAAAAAAAAAATAGACATGATTAAAATATGTAATACATGATGAAAAAATATACCGCAAGCAAACAATTATTTACACAACAATGGATAGATTTTGGAAAAGTTAAGTTTTATCAACAATTTAAAGAGTAGGAAAATAAGCTACTATTTCAACTTCTAAAATTATTTCAGAAAAAAAATACAAATTTAAATGACTATGGACAAGATTGGTTAAGATATGCTTCATAGAAGAAATTTACTGAATATTACACAAAGACAGGAAAGAATCGAAAATTGAAAAGATTAAGGGCCAAGAAAATAGGCTACAGGAAAGAAAAAAGACACAATTATGGACTCTTACCATACACTGTGTAGCGATTATGCTATTCTGAATCCCGGCATAACACAGGATTCCTAATCATTGTGTACTGGGGAATACCCTTTCATCATGTGATTCACTGTCACCATCTTGTAAATAAGCAACTTGAAACAACCTTTGAATACTAATACATCAATGGAAACTTTGTGCTTTGTTTTCTTCAAGAGCATGATTCTATTCATAGGTTCATTTGTTTCAACAAAGCCATTTCGCTTGCAAAAGTTAGTCATGTTCACTTGAGAATGCATTGCATACACCTTTTCAATTCTCAGTTGAAAGTTGAACTCATCAACTTGACTCAAAGCAACATTCATTTTGTTTACATTGTTCCTAACCTCTACAGAAACCTGTCTCATGTAATCATTCACTTTGTTCATAGTTTTCCTAACCTTCAATGTAGCAATATTACTTTCATGATAGTTGACTTTCAGTGAAGACAACTCCCTACCTACTTCTTTACTCAATTCTACTGTCTCATTAGGGTTGAATTTTTCAACAACAGTAACTAGGCCTACATTGTCAGAAACTTGAATGAGTTGATCTTGTAACTTAACACTACTATCATCATGCTTCAATTTGCTTTCATCTTTGTGATTTTCACTCAATGTTTCATGTGCATTTTTCAATAGAAGGTTTATACTAACCTGCTCTAGTCTAATGCTAGCAAATTCTTGCTTCATCTCATCAAACCTAGCACTTTGATCTTGTTTCAAATCATCAAACTTTTGTGTTAAGAATGCTATAAGATTCAGATCATTTTTAATGTTTGCCATTTTGTAATATGCACTGATATCTATTCATTAAAACTTGATCTCTCTTGAACCGACTTCCCACTCAGCAACAAACCATTCATAACCTATCAAGATATCTATCTACTAATAATTTCTATAACCAGGGATATATTTTGTAGTTTGAGTCCCACCAGGGGTACCATTTGCCGTGCTACCAATTTTTCCTTAAACGGTTGGAATAGCATTTAACACCTATCAACCTAATGGATAAGTTGTCGGCTCCAATAAAATAGATTCTTGATAAACTGTGAATGGATCTATTGCCTATGAATGAGAAATCCAGTTTTCAGAGCAAATTAACTTATAATCTTCAGATGAAAATACACAAAACAGAAAGAGAAAAATATCTAAGACTAATTATTTCAAGAGTTATTACGAACTAAAATACTTATCTAGTTTACAGTTGAAACACAGTGGCTATTGGCTTTACTACATTAACAACTAAATCTGACCAAAACAGCACAAAATTTTATATAAAACTCAATCTACACATTATAAACGAAAATGATTTAGAGCAAAACTCTACGACAACAGTACTTGTAGCAAGCCATTTTTCAGAAGACAAGGAAGGGCTGAACAGGAAAAGCAAAGTTGAAAGTCACCAAACCAACGCCCTGTTCAATATCGATCTCCACAGACACGTCATCAAAAAATTATAACTTATAAGTTAGAATTCACATTCTACATCTGTTCTCAATAAAACTTTAATTTGAAAATGTTATTTTAAATTTTTATATATATATCATCTCTATTTAACTAAACCATTTATCTTTTTAATTCTGTCAACCCAGCCTCGGTGACACCATGGAACAATGCAACAAACATTTACGATAATAAATTCTCCGTCAAAAAGTTTATCCGTCTATTGATAACTCTGACATTTACTATAAAGTTCCATAGATCTCGAATTGAAGATTCGATTTAAATGTGAGAAGAAAAATGTAATATTACATTGGAAACGTTTCTCCTTGACGAAATTAGACATTCCTCAATAATTCAAAATAGCTGAAACTTTACACTATTTTCTCTTTATTTTATTTTTCGTTCAATTTTCTAGTTTTTCGAAATTTAAATCAAACGTGACTATGACAATGACTGGGACTATGCCCCGTTTTGGAAAGCCAATTTTCTGACTCCAGCTGTTTAAAGTCTACGACTTAGCTAAATCCCGGGCTCGGAAACCGGCCCTTGATTGAACAATAGTTTGATGAAAACATGTTGAAATTATTCAAATACCTTGATTCAAGAATAACTGTTTATTTTCCCTGGTCCTAGTGCTCAATCTGGTGCTAGAAGACAAAATTGATAATGAAGAAATAATGAAAATGTTTATATTAATACCAACTTGGATGATTAGTACTAGTACTAAATTTTTTTTAGTAGATTATTCAATTATTGTACTGGCAGGAATTGGTTGAATAACTCATAATAATGCTCACTCGCCTCACCTTTATCTTTATAGGTCAGTTTTATAGGGAACTTTCAGTAGGTATTTATGAGAAAGGAGAGTTTTCTTGATTTTCTTCTGTTAGGTCATCTTGCTCTAGTTTCTCCTCTTGCTCTGGCTGTTTTTTCTTGCACTGACTGCTATTCCAACATCATCACTTCTTTGTCCACTAGTTTCTCAATCGCCGAAATCAATAGTTCTCTCAGGAGATCAACTAATTCGTCCTGATTCCTTTTATCAACGTATAATCTGAATGTCTCGATATCCATCTTGAGCGCTAGAAAACAACATTAAGTTTCATATTAATATATATATTTTTTCAAATTTCAACAGAGAAAATATAACAGATGACATAAAAAATCTTGATTCATGATAATACCAGCAAACCATTATATTAGATATTTCTAATGTCAAGGAGGAATCAGTAGTTTAAGATATCTCATCAAGGATCTGATTTCACGATGACAACCAATAGAAGTATAATGGGAGAGTATTTAATCAATCACAAGATAAACAATAGAATGGTTGCAACTTCGTTTTCATAGCAACAGCTAATGGAAATTGAATGAGAGAAAATCACTAGCTGACGATATGTGTTCATTCAGACAAATATTTAAGAAAGATAGCCTTCTCACTGCTATCTCACTAAGATGAACTTTTATCAAGATAATTGGATCAAAATAAAGGTAGCGCTAGAAAGTCGATAAAACGATATTCTAGTGACAAAAAAGAGAACACAAAAGAACGATATTGAGCCTTAAATTCGAAATGAACATTAATTTCACTCCTATTGGTAAAATATTAGCTGAAGGATAAGTTGTGGAAATTCAAACAATCTACCTCCAACATGTCAGCAAAAATGTTCTTATGGTTCAAAAATAGTTTCTTGAAACTATTTTCCCCCATTCCCGAATAATAAAGAAGGAATTATTCTTACAATAAGATAGCCTAAATCAGCACCAGGTATTAATAATATTAATGAAAATTCTCTCAAAAGAATATCTGGATACATTGCCACACCTCTCGAAATTATAAAGTGTTTTGAGAAGGGGCTTTCATAGCTCTGCATGAGTCAGGGGATGTAAAAAATAGTCTTCAAATAATATTATCGTCCGATAAGCTTACGGTACTTGGATGATAGTGGTTTCTCTGAGATCATTGAGAAAATTTTCAAAGGAGATGATTGAGCGATACTTGAAGATGATAGAATAATTTTTAAAAAAATCAAGTCCAGTCTAAAGGACTCGATTGAAAGGATGATCTCATAGATGATCAAAATAAGTATAACAGGATCAATAATAATTATTGCTGACAAGGAGAATGGT
The DNA here is from genome assembly GCF_014356525.2 of Nilaparvata lugens. Taxonomy (NCBI): domain Eukaryota; kingdom Metazoa; phylum Arthropoda; class Insecta; order Hemiptera; family Delphacidae; genus Nilaparvata; species Nilaparvata lugens. The sequence goes on from NW_024090374.1 coordinate 38,171, forward strand.
ACATGAATACTAGTATACTATAGGATATAACTTGAAAAATGAATGGGAGAAGATATTCATTTTTGTCTAAGCATAATAGCAGTGCGGTGCTAGTCTTCAATGGTCCTTCCTCCTTCCGTGAGTGAAGCCAGTTGAAAATATGAATCTGTGATAAACTAGCCTGATAAAATGTCGATTGTCACTTCAACCCCCATTGAATTATTTCAATTTTTTTCCAACAGTTTCACGATCACGCAAGGAAAATAAAAGAGTATAAGCATGAGAAGGAAGAGCGTATAAGAGAGAGTGCCTTGAAAGAACATCTCAACAAAACAACTACAAAAATCCAGGTATTTATCTATAATTTCTTCAGATTTGAGTGAGAATATCATGTTGGGACTAAGAGTATCATTGTTGGAAATATCATGTTTAGAAAGGGAATCGTTATCCCTGATGTGTAGAGAACCAGCAATGGAAGTCATCTTTTTTCATATCTTGTTAATTTCATTGATGACTGATGGCTTTGAGGTTGTAGATTTTTGCTACAATAGTCTCCTCTTGATTCAATCAATAGATTCAATCAATTGAATAATCAAGAATACTGATGAATCAAGATTTCAGATTCGATTGATTGAGAATGAAACATTGAAGTATTGGCATTCTTAACTACGCTGGTGGATGGTATGTTTGACTAGCAAAATGTAATCTTTTTTATCCGTCATTATCATTCCATCAATTTCCAAGCACCAGATAGGGGTTGTCATCTTCATCTTATCTTATTAATGAACAAGATAATATTATTGTGCTTATTCATGTACAGAACATGACATACAAGTTTGAGGCATCATCAGATCTAAACTGCCGAACTGATTAATTAGAAAATTTACATGAGGATTGTGGTGGTGTTACCAAGGATTGTAATATGTTCATTCTTATTCTCATCAATCAATCTATTACAATTCCAATCATTATAACTAATCAATCCAATTTGTGATACGAAGTTCAACCCTCAACTGGTATGGTGTATTAGGGGTCTCACTCAAGGTATGGATGGGTCAAAAGTGACCCAAAAATTAAAAAAAAAAACACCTAGATGTATAATTAGATTAAATCTTTATATTCTAACTCAAATTACAACATAGTCTATTTGTTGTTCCAACACCATTCACAATATAAAATTGCTGTTTGAAAAATATTTATGTTAAAAAAATGTGAAACTTGTCAACAATGTTCAATACTATTTTGAAAAAAAATACATCATGTTGAACAAAAGTCTTTCCCATGTTTTTCTGTGGTAGTATATGAGTCAATCTCCAAAAAACCTGATAGTCCAGTCAAATGGTCGTTTTTCAGGAAACAGTCCAGAAAGAATTTTTCTCGACGATTCTATATGTATTTTGCGGCGCTGAATTCGAATCTGAAATTTGCTGACACGTCAGAGGGCGGCTTCACCCCCAAAACCTCCAAAATTTCAGACTTTTCTCAATTTTCCCATTTTATCTCTAATTTTCTACAACCTTGACTACTTTTTCGATTTTTTATCTGAAGTGTTTCATAAGATACGCAACTTTGAATATGTGGAAAATGTTTGATTCGTTAATCATTCCCACAGTCTCGATTTCCACATTTCGACAGTTTTTCGATGTAAAAAGTCATGCAAGATGGATTTGAGGCAACCTAGCTTATAGAGCATGTAATTCTCTTCCATTTGAGACCAATCGCAAGTTTCTATCATCCATCTTAGTTGTTTAAGAGACTCTTGAATAACAGTTAAATCATAGAAAAAATGAGAAAAATAATTATTTTTTTCAATTGATTGTAACTTTTGAACGGTGTTGGGATTGGAAAAACGATTTATGGAAGCGAAAAGAGGAGAGAATTCTCTACAACCTTGATTTCTCTTTGGATTTTTTTACTGGAGTGTTTTTCACAAGATACACAACTTTGAATATGCGAGAGATTTGTGATATGTTAATCATTCTCACAGTCTCACATATTCAAAGTTGCATATCCTGTGAAACACTTCAGATAAGAAATCCAAAAAGAAGTGAAGGTTGTAGAGAATTTCCTCCTCTTTTCGCTCCCATAAATCATTTTTCTAATTCCAACACCGTTCAAAAGTTAAAGCAGCCAATTGAAAATTTGATCATTTTTATTTTCTCATTTTTTCTATGATTCAACTGTCATTAAATTCGAAACATCCTAAGAGATCCTGTTCAGAATTAATTATTGTTTCTCCACGTGATGTGTGGCTATTTATCTATACTAGAGAATATCCAAGTTGTATAGGGTAGAAGTGGTAGGTTTGCATAATTTTGAAAACTCCTTAAAAAATACCTCATTTTTGAAAATTCGAAGCTCCAAAACCAAGAATGGTAAAATCCTGCGCAACCACTCAATTTATTGAAAATTTTATCATCTTTTGATTTCTTGGGAATGATTTTTCTCCAAAACTCAAAGTTTTCGAGATTAAATGAAAAATTACATAAAGTTCGAAATTTTAGGGGTTTTGGGGGTGAAGCCGCCCTCTGGCATGTCAGCAAATTTCAGATTCGAATTCAGCGCTCCAAATTACATATATAGTACCATCGAGAAAAACTCTTTCAGGGCTGTTTCCTGAAAAACGACCATTGACTGGACTAATAGTGCATTTCTGTACAATGAATTATCTACTCGTAGTTATTAATTTTGTTTATTCGTTATATTTTACAGGCTTGGTGGAGAGGTGTGATGGTAAGGAGGCATTTGGGACCCTATAAGAAAAAAGGAAAAGTTAAGGAAAGGCCAAAGTTCAAAGGGAAAAGTATTGACAAAGCTGATACTGAGACAAAAGGAAAGCACAAAGAAAGTAACATTTTGAAACCAACCGGATTGAAACAAGAGCATTAGATAGATGAGTCTTCGACTACCGTTGTAGCTCAGCCAAGCAGCTCTTGAAAATCATGTATAATAACTAAAATTTGATGAGAGAATAAAAAATTCCTCATATAGTGTATTTTAGCCCCTATTTGAATACACAGAAAAATGGCCAATTTCTATATTCAAAACTGTGTATCTCGGTAACCCGGGATTATAAAAAATGGTACTTTTTCTTAATTCAAAGAATAGAATCTCCTTTTCCATGTGAGGTAGATGAATTTTGTAAAAATATTATCGTGAGGTAAGATACGTTTGATTCAAAAAATCAAGAAATTTGCAATATTTTCCTTATTTTCACAGTCTCGAAAGTTTTTCGATAATAAACAGTCATGCAAGATGGGTTCAAGGCAACGTAGCTTATAGATCATGTAATTCTCTTTCATTTGAGACCAATCGCTAGTTTCTATCATGTATCTCACTCGTTTTAGAGACTCTTCAATAACAGTGAAATCGCATAAAAAATGAGAAAATGAAAATATCCATTTTTTTAATTAGCTGTAACTTTTGAACGGTATTAAAATCAGAAAAAATTATTTAAGAGCGGAAAGAGGAGAAAATTTTCTACAACCTTGACTACTTTTTCGATTTTTTATCTGAAGTGTTTCATAAGATACGTTAATTTCCATTTGATACGTTAATCATTCCCACAGTCTCGATTTCCACATTTCGACAGTTTTTCGATGTAAAAAGTCATGCAAGATGGATTTGAGGCAACATAGCTTATAGAGCATGTAATTCTCTTCCATTTGAGACCAATCGCAAGTTTCTATCATTCATCTTAGTTGTTTAAGAGACTCTTAAATAACAGTTAAATCATAGAAAAAATGAGAAAAATAATTATTTTTTTCAATTGATTGTAACTTTTGAACGGTGTTGGAATTGGAAAAACGATTTATGGAAGCGAAAAGAGGAGAGAATTCTCTACAACCTTGATTTCTCTTTGGATTTTTTAACTGGAGTGTTTCACAAGATACACAACTTTGATTATGCGAGAGATTTGTGATATGTTAATCATTCTCACAGTCTCACATATTCAAAGTTGCATATCCTGTGAAACACTTCAGATAAGAAATCCAAAAAGAAGTGAAGGTTGTAGAGAATTTCCTCCACTTTTCGCTCCCATAAATCATTTTTCTAATTCCAACACGCAACACCGTTCAAAAGTTAAAGCAGCCAATTGAAAATTTGATCATTTTTATTTTCTCATTTTTTTCTATGATTTAACTGTCATTAAATTCGAAACTTCCTAAGAAATCCTGTTCAGAATTAATTATTGTTTCTCCACGTGATGTGTGGCTATTTATCTATACGAGATACAATGCTATGTTACTTTAGTTATTAATTGCATGTGTTATTGCACGCAATCAATAGTTCATTTATTTATTCACAAGGGAGACAACAGGTTTCCCCAAATATGTCTCATTACCAATAAGAATTGTACAAATACAAATGAGAAAGGAAAATAATGATAAAAATAATACGAACTTATGCAATAATAAATAATCCAAACAACAAAAATACCACCTAATTCAAAAATGGAAATTACAAAGATTATATGCGTCGACGCGCAATTTAAAAAGGAACATAGCTGTCAAATCATAAAAATCTATTACCCCGTTTCGCCGTTAATGCGCAAAATATAAACATATAAACATATAAACATATAAACATATAAACATATAAACATATAAACATATAAACATATAAACATATAAACATATAAACATAAACATATAAACATATAAACTATAAACATATAAACATATAACATATAAACATATAAACATATAAACATATAAACATATAAACATATAAACATATAAACATAAAACATATAAACATATAAACATATAAACATATAAACATTTGAACATTTAAACATTAAGAGAAATGCCAAACCGTCGACTTGAATCCTAGACCTCACTTCGCTTGGTCAATTATATTAATTTAATAGG
>NW_024090375.1:2500-45974 GCF_014356525.2 Nilaparvata lugens
CCACCACAGCACATACCACACAGCTGCCCCCCTCCATCCAAACACTACTACATTATTCAGGCAATTTTACCCATAATTACCCACTTTTCATATTCAATGGTAACTGTAGGAAAAATTTAATGTGAAATACGTGCGCAAAGTTCGTTTGCTGCACTCAAGAAACCATTCCGCCCTCGCCTACGGCTCGGGCGTAAACGTTTCTTTCGATGCAGCAAACTGTCACTTTGCGCACTAGTTGCACAAATAACTATTTCCGGCTCGAAATAGGTTTTCAAGTCCGAGGCCGTAGGGCGAGGACTAGAAAAGATTGAGAGCCGGAAAAACATTTTTGCCCGTGGTGCAAACGCTATTTTTCGTCACACACAAAAATAAACAAATATATATATATATATATATATATATATATATATAATATATATATATATATATATATTATATATATATATATATGAGAATAGTTGTTTACTAAGCACTTCCGAAAGCAGAAGTGGAAGGTGATAGCTCTAGCAAATCTGAGGTAATCTGAATATCAGGAAATTGTCCAAGTATTTTTATTTTTATCTGATTTGTCTAAATAACCTAATAGATGATGTTCAATTATGTGGGAGGTTGAGTTTATACTTTTTTATTCTTTCAAATGACAATAAGATTATATTATTATAAATGTTTTGATTATTGAATAATGAACACAGATAATGAAAAGTTTTTTGATCACCTTTCTTAGTTCCATGTTAGTGGCTGGAAAGGATACTCTTTCCGGCCTAGGCCGGAAAGAAACCTGTTCTGACGTCAGATGAGAGTCGTCTGTAAAGAAGGTCTTTCAGATCTACATAGGGACTGGAAAACAGCTGCTTTCTGTGCAGTGTGGCGAAATAGTTATTTATAGATTATCCCCTGCTTAGAAATAGGATACATTGCGCACAGACACAACTCGTTACTTTGGTCAACACATGTTTCTCTGAGTGTGGTGAAGCATACTCTTATAGCGTGAGAGAAAAACCTCATCAATAAAAATCTGGTGTGGCGCACTCACACAACTTTCCTTGCCGTTATGAAAATTGTAAAATTGATCACCTGACACTAGTGTTCACGCGCATCTCAAGTCTACTATTCAAAGATCTGAGCCAGCTCGTGACAGGACAATAACGTAATAGACCAGTGGTCGCCAAACAGTCGATCGCGAGCTACCGGTAGTTCGTGGGGTAGTTTTTGGTAGCTCACAGAGATGCTCATGAAAAAGAATGTCGTTCAGTTTGAATATAAACACTTTCCCAGTCTGAAGAAAATCAATGACGAGAAAAATCCTCCATAGCACCGCAGCAATAACAAAGAATACGGTACGTTACAACCTTTCAGACTTGAGACGACAGTTTGATCAACGGTCAAGTATTTATCAACTCTCTTTTATAGATTTATGCAGAAGATTTTGTAGCTTGTGTTGTAAAACATTTTGGTGGAGATCAGGCTGTCAGTTGAAATAGAATTTATCGATTTTCAAAATGATCTGTCTCTCATATCACTTTCTCCAACTCGAAATATTGGCACCAAAGAAAAATATTCAAATATTATTCAAGTTGCATTGCGGTTGAAAGCCATGTTCAGCTCTACTTACTTGTGTGAAGCATCCTTTTCAAGTATGAAAATTTGGACAACTGCATCAGAATGGCGGCTACAACGTACACTCCAAACATCAAGAAAATACTCGATGACCAAAAAGAGTTCCACTACTCTCATTGAAATGTACATTTCAACTTTTGTTATACGTTTTGCTATGATATAAGTAGATTTAAACTTTTTAACACTAGAAATGTATCTTTATGGGCAATAAAGGTGTGAAAATTTCATTTTGCGTACCGTACTGTCTTCAGTCAAATATTCCTTGAAGATTTATAAATGATATTCTAGCTCAAAGGCTCATAAGTTTGACGACCATTGCTATAGACCCACGAGCTCTGCTATCTCTTCATAGTGAATGATTTAATAGAACCAACAGTTGCAACTGAATAATCACATTTTCTCGAATTTCGAGCTTATTTTCAATTTTAGATGAAAATGCTAATGAACATTAATTGTAGAAATTCTCATGCTCAATCTTTCCACTTGAAATTTCTCGTTTAAATTGTATCTGATGCCTGATAATTGAGAATCTAAAATCAAACTTTGTATAGATGGGGCGAAGCTCCTGAAATTTTTACAGATATGGGACTTGTGGCAGTTGATAGAGCTTATCAATGACTATTATAGGTATAAATTTGATCAAAATCGTTGAAGCTGTTTTCGAGAAAATCGCGAAAAACCCTGTTTTTGACAACATTTTCGCCATTTGAGCCGCCATCTTGAATTGCATTTGACCGAAATTGTTCGCGTCGGATCCTTATATTGTAAGGACCTTAAGTTCCAAATTTCAAGTCATTCCGTTAATTGGGAAATGAGATATCGTGTACACAGACACACACACACACACACACACAAACCAATACTCAAAAACCACTTTTTTGGACACAGGGGACCTTGAAACGTATAGAAATTTAGAAATTGGGGTACCTTAATTTTTTTCGGATAGCAATACTTCCCTTACCTATGGTAACAGGGCAAGGAAAGTAAAAATGATTTCTGTAATGCGACCTGTATGGATGTTCAAGGGTTAAATTCTCTAGGCTAGGCGCACACCAGTTGGTCAAGACAAGACATGATCAGACACGTTTAGTGACAGTACTTCACATAGAGACATGTCTTATTGCAATGACTAATCAGAGTGTGTGTTGCGTCATAAGCAGCAATGTGAAGTATTGTTACTAAACGTGACTAGTCTTGTCTTGACTAATCGCTGTGTGACCAGCCTTAGGCTAGGCGCACACCAGTTAGTCAAGACAAGACAAGACATGATCAGACAAGTTTAGTCACAATAGTTCAGATAGTTGCTTATGAAGCAGCACACACCGATTAGTCTCTGCAATTAGAAATGTCTTCATTGTCTAGGTTGGCAGGTTGGCACTTTAATGTGTCAGCAGTAGACACATCGAAATAGAGCGAAACTATCTATAAATGAAATGATGTGTGTCAATAAGATGATTCAGTTGAATCTGGCAGTAACAGACATAGGTACGATTCACTTTAATCTGTCAGCAGTAGACACATCGAAATAGAGCGTAACTATCTATAAATGAAATGACATGTGTCACTAAGAAATAGAGCATAATCTTCTTCTTCCTCCTACTCCTTCCTCTCCTTTTTCTTTATTCTCTCCTTCTTCTCCTCCTCCTCCTCCTCCTTCTTCTTTTTCCTCTCCTTCTTCTTCTTCTTCCTCTCATTCTCCTTCTTCTCCTTCTTCATCATCATCATCATCATCATCATCATCATCATCATCATCATCATCATCATCATCATCATCATCATCATCATCTTCTTCTTCTGGGGGGAGGGGGAAAAGCTACAGAATTTGAGCAAAAAAATAGCTGCATTAAATTGGAGAGTGTGACAGAGTAAAACCAAACATGAATAACTTTGTTGTCCCTACAAGTATTAATCGTGCACTCAGTCATGAAAAACATTCTACAGGAAAATCTATTGACAGTCAGAGCAATGTGCAATCTTCTCTGATAATTGATGAAACTTTAGGATCTGCAAACGATTCTAGTAACTTTGACAACCCTCCTGTTGCTCTAAATCCGACATTAGTGGAGCATTTAAATTAGTAGCATATGACAAAGATGCTTCAAGCATATCTGCTGTAGATTTACTAATCCTACTCAAACGAATATTATTGACAGAGGGTCTGATATTATTATGATTTCAAATTCTGTTACTAATAGTTCTTGTAATGTAATTAGGTATGAAGATTATAACAACGAAAAAGTTCATTGTTTTTCCTGGAATGTACAGGGTATTTGTAATAAATTTGACAATTTGTCTCTAATTTGTACTAATTACAATATAAAAATTCTCATGATATCCGAGCATTGGATTAATAATACTGATTTGTATTTTACATATCTGCCTGGATTTAAAACTGCCTCTGTTTTTTGTAGATCAGATCATACAAGGGGTGGGGCAGCAATTTTTGTTCATGATCAACTAGAATTTAGGAACTCTCGATCATATTAGAGACATGTCTATTGAAATGGTATGCAAAGTTGCCCCTATTGAACTGATAAGAAATAAAATCATAATTTTGTCATTTTATAGGCCCTATAATAGAAGGGTGTGAGTTATTTTAATGATTTTTTAACGTGCTTTTATAATGTTTCAAGTGCTGTGTTTAAAAATGGTTACAATCTGGTGATTGGCGGTGATTATTTTGTGAAAATAAGTTTCGATTTCTTTGTATGGTGTAGGTCTATAAATTCAAAGCAAAACCTAACCTTTTGAAACATGAATAAAAAAATAAACATTTCATTTTAAGTTATGCTATTATTTATTATTGATCCTTGCCATTTATTTTGGAATAAAAATTTTAGTAAACTTTGCTTACTAAAAATTTGTTTTGAAAAAAAAATGTAATAATAATTTATGATTGTTATATTATTAATAATATGTTGAATATGGCATCGATTAATAATATTCACATTGGGAGATAAAATTCCAAGGTAATCCTTTTATTATTTTCCTTGAACATTTTTAGGTTATGTCACAGTCGTAAAATGAGGTTAGTTTTTTACTCATAATAATATTATGAAAAACTTTATTTATAGAATAAACTTGCAAACTATAAATTATGAATTTAGATGGACTAATTCATATAATTTAGGTATTTCATGACATTTATTTGGCTATTCATCTACTCCAAAACAATAACTGAATTGCGTTTGCTCAGTTAAGTCTAGAACTTAAATTTAAACCCTACCCCAGTCGAGGGTTTAAAATCACGCTGTTTCAAGTTCTGACTTAACGATTTTTGATAAATCCTTGACTCGGAAAGAGACGAGAATGTAATTCAAGTCCTGGACTTATAAACCCTTCACTCAGAAAGCGAAATTATAAATTCCAGGGACCCTCTATATAGTGAATGATATCTAAAGCTTGTTGGAATATCCTATAAAGTTATCTCTAAACTCCAGGGTCTAATTGAGTCCTCGACTATGTTAACGCTCTGACTCGGAAAGCCAATTTTCTGACTCCAGAGTTTAAAGCCGGTTAAAGTCTAGAACTTAGCTAAATCCCGAGCTCGGAAACCGGCCCTAAATGTTTCCAAAGTCTTATCCCACAACACAGGTCTTGCTTCCACTAACGATATAAGGACATCATTATCTATGTCACCCATTTCAAACGTAATTACTTCGCACTATTAAAAGAGCAGAGCAGTCGACTGGAATGGAGGAGAGTGTAGCGAGAACTGGCAAGGACGGTCGGAGAAAAATCTGTGTGTGTGCAAGCTTGTATTTAGTCACGTAGTTTTGTGTCGCCGGCTCATCGCCGGCACCGGTGGAACGCAGTGACAGTGGCCGGCTGCTCGTCGGCACTTTACCGGCGCCAGTGACAGATCATGTTCTCGCCTTCGCGTAACTATTGGAATAATAATTTAATTGTAACCAATATTAATTCATACTGACCTGAATTGAAGCAGAATAAGTAAACTGCAACTCGCGACCAACACACAAGGATTCTTATGTTGGCAGTGCCAAATATTACAGTCATGTTATTGCTGTACCTCAGTTACAATCAATGTTATTTATATTGTATTGCAAAAATATTTATTTGTAATTTTTGGCAATAAATTCAATTCAATTTCAATGAAAACACCTCAAACCCCAAAAATGGACTTTAGCCTCATCCGAATAATAATAATACGATTAGGCACCAATAGGCTCCCAATATTAGCATGGGAGTACAAATCCGAAGGAAAGCAAGTTATAGGAAGACCAAGAAAGAAATGGATGCCGGTAAAGGCCAATAGAGGAGCCTAATCCTTGTAAGATGATGATGATGATGATGATAATAATAATAAGATTAGTAAAGTAGCATAGTTAAATATTATAGAATATTCAACACAACCGGCAAAATTAATATCATAACAGTGTTATACAAATGTCTGGATTTTCAATTATTCATGCAGAGTTTTGCTTGCAACTTTGCTGGAGCGATTTATAAGCACAAGAAACTCTCTGTTAAAAATAAAGTTTAAATGCTGGAGCGATTTATAAGCACAAGAATCTCTCTGTTAAAAATAAAGTTTAAACTTAACAATCAATTTAGTAATATCATAGATTAAGCATACAGAACTGAATTTCCTACGGTATTATTGACAGATAGTGGATATTCTTCGAACATTCAATGCTTGAAATTCATGTAAGTAGATTTTCATACCAACATGAATTCAAGAGTGCAAATCTATGTTGTTAGTTGTTAAACATTGAATGAAAAAGACTAAGAAATTGTCAAAAAAAACCACTGATTTATTGATAATTAGAAAGACCGGTTTCGGTTATTACACCATTGTCAATCTCTGATAAACTCTAATTACTAATAATTCTCAATCTGAATCTGGACATGAAAATTAAATTCTTATACGAAAAACTCGTAATCTGTCAATAATTTGGAATATTGGAGTTGAAGAGGTAAGAGAAATATCATAAGTGTATTTTAGATGAGTGAATAATTTTGCGGATTGGGTGTTATTTTGATTCATCGTCAAATTGAACAACAATTATGACGGTGTCATCAAAGAACGACAATTCATTATTTCGAAAGCTAGAATTTCGAAATACAACAATGCAGGCCTACTTTTGTAGGCCTCAAAAGTATAGTTCTTATGTCGACTCAGCATTTAGTGAATTTAAAATAGTTTTCACAGCTATCCTACATTTACAGAGGCACTCGTGTTACAAAACCATTGTTCTGGAAAAGTTTTCGAAATCTAAGCGAAATTTCTATTGTGAAATCAAATTTACCAAACGTAATTCAATACGTTTACATATCCCTAACTTGTTCAGCGAATAATAGATGATAATCATGAGAATTAAATTGAGTAAATCAGATTTATTGACTAATTTCTAGTCATGGTCTCATAGTCACCAACTTCAGGACGTAAGGGAAATATGTCTCTTGGTACGGTAGGTTAGATTACATTATTGTATACAGCATTTGCACTGTGAAGGAGAAGGATGTAGAATGGATGTTAGTGGAAATACAAAACAGACTAATTGTCTACGCTAGCAATGCCATTAAAAATATATTATCGAAAATTAAATAAATTAACATTTATGTATTTTAGTTAAGTGCAGTAGCATATACTTATTTATTTTTTGTAAAGTTTTTGTATTTTGTTTTTATGGCAAATAAATTATTCAATTGTCATCCCCCAATATTCCAAACACCGGTCCTCCCTAAATTTCAAATCACGATAATGTCTTCTTCAATATTTTAAAAAATGAAAAGTTTATTTCAAATACTGCAGTTCAATACAACTACTATAATAAGAGCATCACAAAATTTAAGGAATTTGGAGCAGGTAAAGGTTTCCTAACAATAAATCCAACAATGGCATCGAAAAAACAATGGCGACTGGATACAATAATTTGACATAATTTGTTTTTGAATTAAAATGTAACATTATAAATAACAAGTTAATACGCATCATGTAGCACTTTTTCATGATTAACCTTTCTATAATATAGTCGCCCGACATCTTCATCCGAACTGTACTCAATTGAAAAAGAAACTGCCTTTTCGCAACTAATAATAATTGTGTAGACCAAATTTGGAATGAAAATACCGCAAGGACTACCATATCATGTTATCTACCAATTTTATTACATCAGTATCATTTGTATCGTAAAAAATGTGTTTTTCCAGGTAGGTTGGAGGTCGACAGCCAAAATCGATTTCCTAAATGAGGGGGAAAATAGGAAAGACAAGCATCGACCAAAACACAACTGTCCCCAATTATTTTCACCCCTGCAACACAAAATAATGTACCTTGGAAAAACAAGGGTGCAATTAACTACAATTACCGTTCAAACTGCACAACCTGGAGGCAAACTGACTAGCCACACTACGAGTGTGGTGATCAGATGAGCACAATTTGTCTTGCTCCAGATTGCACAACACAAGGCCTCTTCATCTTTAATGACAAAGCTGTTAAAATAGTGGATTATTACTCAAATATTGGCATATAGAATCACCTAAGATTGATATAATGTTATGTAGCGATTGTAATGACTGTACCAACTTGACGTTGTTCAACTGTATGGATGAATCTGTATTGTTGTTGAAGTAAATAAATATTTTATTCTATTCTACCGAACAGGAAAGAAGAAACTGTTCAAAAGGTTAAATTAAAAGCATGCTAATCACATACACACATGAAGATTGAATAAATTGAGATTGTTAGAAAACTGAACAAATTGTATCAGATGTTGACTAATACAATGATAAGCATTAATATTTCAAGAATTGCTTGCTTTTGATTAGTCGAACGAGTGTGACAAATTAGAAGTGAATTGCACTTACAACGTAGGACCACTGTTCTAGTCGACCAATGAGAAGTGACGATGGGCGTGACAAGAGCCTTCTCGTTTCAGATTGGTCGAAAGTGTTTGACTACGTAGTAGATGACATGGACGGTAGGTGGCAGCACTTACAACGTCATTTTTCCACGTGGAGAGATGAGAGTGGATAAGAGGAAGAGGAAGAAGAATAAGAAGAAGAAGAAGAAGAAGAAGAAGAAGAAGAAGAAGAAGAAGAAGAAGAGGAAGAGGAAGAAGAATAAGAAGAAGAAGAAGAAGAAGAAGAAAAAAAAAAAAGAAAAAGCGAGAGAAGAAGAAGAAGAAGAAGAAGAAGAGAAGAGGAAGAAGAATAAGAAGAAGAGAAGAAGAAGAAGAAAAAAAAAAAAGAAAAAGCGAGAGAAGAAGAAGAAGAAGAAGAAGAAGAGAAGAGGAGTAAGAAGAAGATGCAGTAGAAGTGAAAGAAAACGGATACAGTATAAGGCGAGCGTAGTGAATAAAAACAGACCGAGCAATGAAGGACATTTTATAATGTCAGAAAGCAAGTTAATTATAGCTATCGAGGGTTGAAGGCAACGCCCCCTAATTATTATTGAGTCAAACTTGAAAACCATTGAGCTATTTTCTAGAACTAATAACTATGCTGCCATTTCTTTCCGGTATATACGTGCCAGTTATAATAATAGATAACAGGCACGGCCCTAGGGACTTTGCCGCCCTGTGCGAGATCAGCAACCGACCCCCCCCCACCCAAATTGCAAGTATCCCGTCTAATTGTTAATCCCGGGTTCCACCCCTTCCTTGATCGATCGCCTAACTACTGTGTCTCTGCTGTGATGCGATCGCGACATTCGCAACACAGAGTCTCAGTAAAATTTAAATAATTATGCACTAGGCGTCACAAGTTAAATTACCATGGAATAAACAAACAGAACAATACATCCCATCGAGTCTTCCTCGACTTGCTTAATACTTCTAGAACGATTCCTGTCTTCAAGAAAGGTGATCCTGAGGAATTAGAAAACTTCAGGCCTATTTCAATAGAACTTCAAGCCTATCTCAATAATACCTTTGGAAAATTCTTTGAAGCTGTTTTGTACACCCAACTCAGTGCCTATTTTGAGGAAAACTCACTCTTCTCACATCATCAGTTTGGATTCTGAAGGTGACATTCGACCACAGATTCCATCCATAGCTTGGTGGAGTCCATGCTGGTGGCTATGGAGGATAAACTCTCAGTGGCGGTAACCCTGTTGGACATGACCAAGGCCTTTGATTGTGTTTCTCACTGCATATTGTTAGATAAACTTGAGACATATAGCAGTCAAGGGGTGGCCCTCAAGTTGCTGAAGGAATTTCTGATTTATTGTGAACAGGTGGTGCCAATTGGTGGTGCAGTGTCAGATGCTTGTGATGTGTGCTGTGGTGTGCCTCAGGGTTCTATCCTGGGACCTCTCCTCTTCCTCATCTTCATCAACAACCTCAAGCTGGATGGAAGTGCTCTTCTATTTGCACATGAGCCAGGGATGGGGATGTTGATGTTGCAATACACAGGTCTGCCAGTGATTGGTTCTAGGTGAACAAACTTGCATTGAACAAGAGGGAAACACAAAATCTACTCTGCACTCTAAGGCGGAATCTGCCAATTTTCGGGGGTTGCAGTTTGAAGCTGTTTGAATTTATGGTGGATGCCACCCAACTGTTGATCTTGATAAGAGATTTAAATTAAAATGTGATGTTCCTAAAACTGAAAGATTGAGCTGAAATTAAGTACACAATAACTAAGGACTGAAACTGAAAATAATGAATTGGTTGTTACTGTTCTGTGCCAAAGTAATGAATTTTATGTTTTTATTGACAATACTCTATGCTTAAACCAAATTCATGAGTTGATAAATTTATTTATTTATTGACATGGGAGCAGCATGTTGACATTATCTGCAATAGACACTGTCAAGAGTCACATATCTGATGCAAAAGATGAGAAGTCATGTTTTTTGGAGTATGGTACCTGGTTAAAGCATACCATGGCCTCTTCGACAGCCATATCAATTATGGCATTGTGCTTTGAGGTCATACAGGCAGCTGCAGAAAGATTCTGCTCCTACAAAAGAAGGTTCTCCGGATTATCACCTTTCCCATTGACTGGCACCCTGTGCGCCAATTTTTAGGAGACTGGAGATTATGACAAGTCTGTAGTCAGTATTTGTTTAGTTCGCAGTTACTGTTGAGAAGGGACCAACATGCCTCTCAGCAAAGAGGACTTGTACACAGCCACAACACCAGGAGGAGGAATGACATTGATTTGCCTCAAGCCAGACTGACATGATCACATAATAGCTTCCCTGTCCATACACTCAAGTTAACAACATGATGCTGGTGTATTTCCGAGAACAGGAGGAGAAATCTTCGAGAGGGCACTTCGTGAGAGGCTTGTGAGTCTGACACTCTACTCCCTGGAAGAAGAGGCAATACAATGTTTTCTGAAATCTATGACTGACCTTCATCTTGATCTTAGTTTTTGTTATCAAGCTTTACATTTTGATGCAATCTATCCAGCAAGTGCTGCTCATGGATGGATATTACTGAATTACTGAAAATATACATTTGGCAAACGTGAGAAATTCAACTCATAATCTCATATACGCTCCATTATATGTCCACGCTCCCCTGTGGCTCACCCAACGTGCACCAGGATGAATAAAACATATACTACTTACCACATTAGCTACATTTTAAATTCAATCACTGATGGGGACAATAGAGGACACAACTCCTAACTGCTTGGGGGATTTAAACACAACAGCATAGTTTGTGAATTTCAAGCAATCACAAGCGCTGAACTGAGAAGCCTCATCATGAGACCAAAGACAAACAATTCTTTAGGATAAGACTGACCCTTAAAAATTACAGACCGAAACTAAATACACAGTTGTGCAGAGGAAACGCATGTTTTTCGAACAGCCAGTACTTGTCAACGGGAGAGGGTATTGCCCGATCGAAATACTGTACTCCGATGGATTGCAGCATTTAGGAGTACTAGTTCTGTGATGAAAAAGAACCACCTGGTCTTCTCCGTTCCCGGACCCGGAAAGTGTAGACCGAGTCAGAACTGAGTTGTTACTAGTCCTAGACGATCGACTCGATGACACTGACTCGGTCTACATTTTCAGGAGTACGAACTGAATGGGAAAGACCAGGTGGTTTCTTTTCCATGACAGAACTAGTACTCCTAAACGCTGCAACCCATAGGAATACAGTATTTCGATCGGGCATGTACTAGTTCTGTCATGGAAAAGAAACCACCTGGTCTTTCCCATTCAGTTCGTACTCCTGAAAATGTAGACCGAGTCAGTGTCATCGAGTCGATCGTCTAGGACTAGTAACAACTCAGTTCTGACTCGGTCTACACTTTCCGGGTCCGGGGAACGGAGAAGACCAGGTGGTTTCTTTTTCATCACAGAACTAGTACTCCTAAATGCTGCAATCCATTGGAGTACAGTATTTCGATCGGGCATTGCACCTCGACCCTCAACTCAAAAAATATTGAAAAAGTGTTGCACTGTGACTACAGATTCATTGTTTCTAAAAAAAAACTTCTTAACAGTGAACACACGATGTTGTATGTTCCAACGCTCATAGAAACTAAAATGACATATTATGGATCATCTGCCAATATTCGTTCCAGGGCAATACCCTCTCCCATTGACAAGGAAAAATATGTGTTTCCTCTGCACAACTCTGTATTTCATTATTTTATTAAACCTATTGCCAACCTCCCAATAAACAAATTATAGAGCAAGCAGTCTTCAATCAGTTAATTGAATATTTGAAAACCAATGAACTGAAATCAGCATGGGCTTTAGAAAAGGGCGCAGCACATCAATGGCAATTGCAAAGTGGTGCAATGGTATAATTATGCTATGGGAGGAACATCAAACAGTGTCTGGCCTTTTTATCCAACTGCAAAAAGCTTTTGATACACTGAGCTGGAAGACCCTAAAACTGGAACTGAAAAAGCTCAAAGAAATATAACAAGAACATAGAGCTCCCTAAGCACCACCTCACTAGATTCAAGAATTCCCCATCTTATGCTGGAGCCTGCTTCTTCAACCTACTATCAGAGGCTTTAAAGGCTATTGAGGACGACACCCTTTGCCGAAGCACTCAAGTGCTATTTGATTGAGAGACCTAAAACTTCAGCTGAGTATATGCAGGAGGATACTTAGTCACTTGGTGGGAGGAATAAGCATTGATGTGAATTCCACCAAAGGGAAGATGTCTCAGCAATTCGTTGGCCAATGGACTGCCGAGAAGATGAGACAAGCAACAAATAAGCAAATCAATCGTTATTCTCTCCAACGAAAATGTATTTGTTCAATCAAAAATTTATGATTAATCATTGTTTTTGCAGTTAGTGATGTAAATGAATCAATTCAATAATAATGTTGTCTGCAATCTGATTTAAATCATCATCACAGCATGACTAGCTACTTATGAGTGATTGAGAGTAGTTGATTATAAGGGGATTCTGGGACCACCGGCGATGAGCAGCCTAACCTAACCTGGGACCACCGGCGATGAGCAGCCTAATTTAACCTAACCTAACCTAACCTAACCTCCCCCACCATGACTCCTCCCCCAACCAATAGGTATGATATTTAAGTCCAAAGTCCAAAGAAATAATTATGAATTCTACCCTCACTAATTGACAATTCTATCTAAATAGAGAAACATAAATTGAAGAGTTTTCATATAAACTATAGAACTTTCCTCCACGAATCCTAAAGTACAGTAAATTTCTTTCTACACACTGAAATACTCACTACTATTCGACTTTCAAAATATACTCTTGAACCCTACTGACTTAAACTTTCCCTCCAATTGCTTATATTTCATTTCTATACTAATGTGATATCCTTCATAACAATGCAGTATACCATAGCACATACCCATCAGAATGGGACTTTTCAAATCAAATGGGGGGTAAAATGGGACTGAACCTTATGTTATTGATTAACTCAAAATCAATAAAAGTAATGATAATATGACCAAGAAAACGTCAGTACCTCTAGATGTAAAGTAGAAACCCTATAAAGAAATGATTGAAGATTTTTGGAACAAACAAGTTATCCTCATTTACATCCTTGAAACTCATGAGTCACTTGGAACAGTTTCCATCGATCATAGGAAATGATTGATGACTCGATTCTAGTACTTATCTCACATAACATTATGTATGTGTTATGAGGTGGTGGAGGAGGAGGAGGAGGAGGAGGAGAGGAGGAGGAGGAGGAGGAGGAGGAGGAGAGGAGGAGGAGGAGGAGGAGGAAGTAAAAGATGAGTAGGAGTGAGTTGAATATGAGGAGAAGATGAAAAGAGAGCATGATGTAATAAAATTACCATGAGCAGAGAGAGAGAGAGAGTGAGAGAGAATAGAGAGAGTGGTGATGAGATGTACTTACTCAGTAGTCAATTAAGTTGATCAAACTGCGTAGCTTTGAAGAAAGCTATGCATGTAGAGAAAGAGAAAATGAATGAAGAAAGATATAATCAATTCAAATTAGACAGGATTGAACACTTGAACAGGTTCATGGCATCCAACATAATATTCACACATCTAGAATCATTACTAATAACATCCTCCATTAAGTTTGTTTCCATCTATGGAAGACCATGTGCACACACTCATATACATGCAATGAGTACTTAATACACTAACACATGGAAAGATTCTATCAGTTTTTGATATTTATAAAAACTTCCTCCCACCCATCATCATCATACTCATTATTCTCCTCCCAGCAAGCTGACACCTAACTACTTATCCTATAACTACCATTGTCTTATAGATAAGTGTGTTATCAAAAGTCTCTAGACTTTTCGGGGTTGGAACCATGTCATGCTCCTCCTAGTGCACCTAGGTCAGGTTGGAACTCCAATTTTCAGCACTCCAATAACTTCATGAGGGCTCGGATGTTTACGACCAATGCTAGCTTTAGTAAACAGCCTGTAGTTGTCGTATTCCAGTTCCGATTCTAATCAATTACCTATGATTATGTTAAGTTAATCTATTTTAGGCTATGGAGACTTTTGGAGAAAGGCATGATTAGTTGGAGTCTTGTAGTTGAACTTTGATCACAAATGAATAAATTTGATTATCGAATTGGGATGAATTGATTCATAGCAATAAAAATCTAGTGTGATACACTCACACAACTTTTCTTGCTCATTGAACTTCAAGTCTCATTCTTAAATGAGAATAATTTAGGGGAATAACATAATTATGATTGGTGGTTACATAATTCAAAAACTAGGATCATACTATTGTATACATTGTTTTCCAGAGTACATTATTTTTCTTTTATATAAATTTGTGAAATTTGATGATTATTTTTGAAGTCATCAAAACAGCTGTTCTACAGATGAAATCTGGTGTGGCGCACTCACACATCTCTGCTTGCCATTATTAAAATTGATCAGTGTTCACGTGCATCTCAAGTCTACTATTCAAAGATCTCAATCAGTTGGTGGCAGGACAATGATGCTGAAGACATTGAAAGATATAATAGAATCAACAGTTGTCAACAGTTAGCAATTGAATAATAACATTTTCTCGAATTTCGAGCTTATTTTCATTTTTAGGTGAAAATGTTACTGAACATTAATAATTATAGAGATTTTTCATGTTCAATCCTTTCCACTTGATTTTTTTTTGTTTGAATTGTATCTGAAGACTGATAATTGAGGACCTAAAATCAAACTTTGCATAGATGGGACGAAACTCTGAAATTTTTACAGATATGGGACTTGTGACAGTTGATAGAGCTTATCAATGACTATTTAGGTATAAATTTGATCAAAAACCGTTTTCGAGAAAACCATGAAAAACTGAGTTTTTTTTTCTCGTTATCCACCTTTTACTTTTCCGCCATTTTAGAAAGTAAAAATAAGCATATATTTATCCTTGATAAATCAAGAGTCTTCCAATGTATCAGATATTGTAAATAATTTACTCTCAAATACTTCCTTGGTAATTAAATCAGACTGTAGTTTATTGAATATATTTGTTGATATTGCAAGTGATTTTGCTGTCTAAATATTCTCTATCTACTAACGAAGAATCAGACTGCAGTTTAGTGTATTATATTGGTTGATATTTCAAGTAATTTACTGTCCAAGTATACTCTGTTCACTAGTGATGGATCAGATTGCAGTTTAGTGAATATATTTGTTGAAATTTCCAGTAATTTACAACTTTATTTAAGCTTGGCAATGTAATTGTTTGCTGCTGCTGCTACTTTTTCACAAATATTTTCAGTTTGTTAAACTGTAAAACGTAAATTAATTTCACAAACAATAATTAGATAAAATATTTTTTGATAATTCCATTATACTTACGTGAAGGTTGATGCTGCTGCTGCTGCTGTTTCTGGCGATTGCTGAGAATCCATTAACATGCAAAAAAAACACACACACACACATACACACAATGATTTTTGCAACAAACGTAATCGAGACACAACAAACGAATGCAAGCAAAAACATGACAGACAACGCTTTTATATAGCCACCACTCGTCTTGTTTTCACACAACTATTGATAGCAATCGTAATTATAATATGCATGTGCAGTGCACAATGAATATTCACTCAGCTGTGAATTCAACTTTGGCAGATGTTGATTCCGTTACAGTTCTGTTAATTTTTGCTATGAAAATTGCAAGGTGCAAACATCTTAGCCGTTATTTTTCCTCAACGGTGTTCCTGTTAAAACTGTGTAAATCTGTGTAATGCTTGCAATCAATAATCCATTGTCACCTGATTGATTATGAATAATTCTAAAGTCTGATTGATACTATCTTCAAAGTAGATGATGTATAATTATAGATGGCAAGTAGGGAATATTTAGACAGTAAACTACTTGGAATATCATCAAATATATTAACTAAATTACAATCAGATCCATTGCATCCGTTTTAACAGGAACACCGTTGAGGAAAAATAACGGCTAAGATGTTTGCACCTTGCAATTTTCATAGCAAAAATTAACAGAACTGTAACGGAATCAACATCTGCCAAAGTTGAATTCACAGCTGAGTGAATATTCATTGTGCACTGCACATGCATAATTATAATTACGATTGCTATCAATATGTTGTGTGAAAACAAGACGAGTGGTGGCTATATAAAAGCGTTGTCAGTCATGTTTTTGCTTGCATTCGTTTGTTGTGTCTCGATTACGTTTGTTGCAAAAATCATTGTGTGTGTGTGTTTTTTTGCATGTTAATGGATTCTCAGCAATCGCCAGAAACAGCAGCAGCAGCATCAACCTTCACGTGAGTATAATGGAATTATCAAAAAATATTTTATCGCCACACCAGATTTCATCTGTAAAACAGCTGTTTTGATGACTTCAAAATAATCATCAAATTTCACAAATTTATATAAAAGAAAATGTACTCTGGAAAACAATGTATACAATAGTATGATCCTAGTTTTTGAATTATGTAACCACCAATCATAATTATGTTATTCCCCTAAATTATTCTCATTTAAGAATGAGATATAAAGTTCAATGAGCAAGAATACTTGTGTGAGTGTATCAATGAATCAATACATCCCAATTCGATAATCAATTTATTCATTTGTGATCAAATTCAACTACAAGACTCCAACTAATCATGCCTTTCTCCAAAAGTCTCCATAGCCTAAAATAGATTAACTTAAATAATCATAGGTAATTGATTAGAATCGGAACTGGAATACGACAACTACAGGCTGTTTACTAAAGCTAGCATTGGTCGTAAACATCCGAGCCCTCATGAAGTTATTGGAGTGCTGAAAATTGGAGTTCCAACCTGACCTAGGTGCACTAGGAGGAGCATGACATGGTTCCAACCCCGAAAAGTCTAGAGACTTTTGATAACACACTTATCTATAAGACAATGTAGTTATAGGATAAGTAGTTAGGTGTCAGCTTGCTGGGAGGAGAATAATGAGTATGATGATGATGGGGGGGAGGAAGTTTTTATAAATATCAAAAACTGATAGAATCTTTCCATGTGTTAGTGTATTAAGTACTCATTGCATGTATATGAGTGTGTGCACATGGTCTTCCATAGATGGAAACAAACTTAATGGAGGATGTTTAGTAATGATTCTAGATGTGTGAATATTATGTTGGATGCCATGAACCTGTTCAAGTGTTCAATCCTGTCTAATTTGAATTGATTATATCTTTCTTCATTCATTTTCTCTTTCTCTACATGCATAGCTTTCTTCAAAGCTACGCAGTTTGATCAACTTAATTGACTACTGAGTAAGTACATCTCATCACCACTCTCTATTCTCTCTCACTCTCTCTCTTTCTCTCTCTGCTCATGGTAATTTTATTACATCATGCTCTCTTTTCATCTTCTGCTCATATTCAACTCACTCCTACTCATCTTTTACTTCCTCCTCCTCCTCCTCCTCCTCCTCCTCCACCTCATAACACATACATAATGTTATGTGAGATAAGTACTAGAATCGAGTCATCAATCATTTCCTATGATCGATGGAAACTGTTCCAAGTGACTCATGAGTTTCAAGGATGTAAATGAGGATAACTTGTTTGTTCCAAAAATCTTCAATCATTTCTTTATAGGGTTTCTACTTTACATCTAGAGGTACTGACGTTTTCTTGGTCATATTATCATTACTTTTATTGATTTTGAGTTAATCAATAACATAAGGGTTCAGTCCCATTTTTACCCCCCATTTGATTTGAAAAGTCCCATTCTGATGGGTATGTGCTATGGTATACTGCATTGTTATGAAGGATATCACATTAGATGCTGGAAAATCGCTCTAAAAACTAGAGAGAAGAGAGTAGAATGAGAGGGTAGAGAGAAGAGAGTACAGATGGAAATAAATGGAAGTTGCAGTGTTCAAATGCTAATAAATGAATAATTATTATTAAACGAAAATCCAAATCAATGCTTACAATCACCCCGAATACTTCTGCTACTGCAAATATTGACAACAGGGTAAACAGCTAGATGGAAACGATGAGCGCAACTATTCAAAAAATTAACAATAAAAATCTTCGGGGTGATTTACAGCATTTATTTGGATTTTCGTTTAATTATGATTATTATTCATTAGCTAACATCATATTAATGAATTATATATCAATACCATGTCAAACACTCTAAATCAATAGTATTCACACTCTGTGAATATCATCAGTCAATCTCAATTGGGATATTCAATAATATTAAAAGTTCAAGATTCGCTGGCTGACAGATGAGGATCCACGCTAGCTTTTATCAAGTGCTTTCTGCAATCACTAGTTGTATTTCTTCTCTTAATCAAAACTATTCCAATCACTATATATTTGATTGTATCTTATTTCATTCTATAGAGGGAATTGCTGATATGTGGACTGAGGATATTGCATTTATTCAAATGCAATGAATAATAATCATAATTAAACGAAAATCCAAAATTAAATGCTGTAAATCACCCCGAAGATTTTTATTGTTAATTTTTTGAATAGTTGCGCTCATCGAATTCCATCTAGCTGTTTACCCTGTGTCAAATTTGCAGTAGCAGAAGTATTCGGGGTGATTTTTTGTGACAGCATTATTGGGATTTTCGTTTAATAATAATTATTCAGATTAGCATTTGAACACAAGGATGTAATAAGGATAACGTGTTCCAAAAATCTTCAATCATTTCTTTATAGGGTTTCTACTTTACATCTAGAAGGTACTGACGTTTTTCTTGGTCATATTATCATTACTTTTGATTGTGTTTGAGTTAATCAATAACATAAGGGTTCAGTCCCATTTTACCCCCCATTTGATTTGAAAAGTCCCATTCTGATGGGTATGTGCTATGGTATACTGCATTGTTATGAAGGATATCACATTAGTATAGAAATGAAATATAAGCAATTGGAGGGAAAGTTTAAGTCAGTAGGGTCAAGAGTATATTTTGAAAGTCGAATAGTAGTGAGTATTTCAGTGTGTAGAAAGAAATTTACTGTACTTTAGGATTCGTGGAGGAAAGTTTCTATAGGTTATATGAAAACTCTTCAATTATGTTTCTCTATTTAGATAGAATTGTCGATTAGTGAGGGTAGAATTCATAATTATTTCTTTGGACTTTGGACTTAAATATCATACCTATGGGTCGGGGGAGGAGTCATGGTGGGGGAGGTTAGGTTAGGCTAAATTAGGCTGCTCATTGCCGGTGGTCCCAGGTTAGGTTAGGCTGCTCATCGCCGGTGGTCCCAGAATCCCCTTATAATCAACTACTATTGAGCATCAATAAAAATGAACAATAACATCATTACTAATGAATTATATATCAATACCATGTCAACCACTCTAAATCAATAGTATTCACTTCTCTGTGAATATTCATCGGTCAATCTCAATTGGGATATTCAATAATAATTAAAAGTTCAAGCATTCGCTGGCTGACAGATGAGGAGCACGCTAGCTTTTTATGAAGTGCTTTCTGCAATCACTAGTGTTATTCTCTTAATCAAAACTATTCCAATCACTCTATAATTTGATTGTACCATTATTTTATTTTACAGATGGAAATAACTGAGATATTGCATTAATTCACTGCTAAGATAATTAATTTAATTAAACGAAAATCCAAATTAAATGCTGTAAATCACCCCGAAGATTTTTTATTGTTAATTTTTTGAATAGTAGCGCTCATCGAATTCCCATCCAGCTGTTTACCCTGTGTCAATATTTGCAGTAGCAGAAGTCTTCGGGGTGATTTACAGCATTTATTTGGGATTTTCGTTTAATAATAATATTAATTGATTAGCATTTGAACAAATGCAACTTCCATTTATTTTCATCTGTACTCTCTTCTCTCTACCCTCTTCATTCTACTCTCTTCTCTCTAGTTTTTAGAGCGATTTTCCAGCATCTAATTTGGATTTTCGTTTAATAATAATTATTCATTTATTAGCATTTGAACACTGCAACTTCCAATTATTTCCATCTGTACTCTCTTCTCTCTACCCTCTTCATTCTACTCTCTTCTCTCTAGTTTTTAGAGCGATTTTTCCAGCATCTAATTTGGATTTTCGTTGAATAATAATTATAAATTTATTCGCTAATAACGAATATTCCTTATTGTTACAACCTTTGCTACCATTCTCTCCGAGAAATGATCTTTGTGGGCAATTATATTCCTGGTGACCAACCAACATTGATCAGATGCTAAAATGTGAAATCACTGTAGTAATGGCTGGATCAGCAATCACCTGTAAAATATGGTTGGGATTTCGGAGGACCTGAGTGAGGATATGATTAGATTGCTCACCACTGGATGTGTGGTTGTTCCATAGTGCTGCTGGTGGGGGCGCCCTTGCTGGTTCTTGCCCGTATGCCCTTGCCCGGGTAATGAAGTGGTGAAATGCAAGGTGAATGAGAACTAGATGACAGTAATATTTAAATGTGAGAACGAGAGTACGAGAACGAGAATGAGAGAGGGAGAGTTTGCGATAGTGTACAGATTATAGGTTAACGACTAACGACACTTGAGCACTTTTCCGCACGGCTCAGAGCTCACAGGGTGACATCTCCCGGGAAAATGACAGCCGAGCAGCCGGCAGGCGTCCTATTCCGGCAGGCAATCTATATATATAAAAGCGAAATGGCACTCACTGACTCACTCGCAGAACTAAAAATCTACCGGACAAAACTGTTCAAATTTGGTACGTATGTTCAGTTGGCCCTTTAGAGGCGCACTAAGAACGGATTTAGAAAAAATTCTAAAGATACGCCCAAAACCTGCGTTTTTCTAGATTTTTTCAGCTTCATCGAGAACAAATGAACAGAAAATGTTCAAATTTAGTACAGAAGCTCAGCTAGGGTGTAATAATGTTGTGTTAGAAGGAATTTGCAATAACGTCAAAGATACGCCCAAAAAGATACGCCCAAGTTTGTTATCGAGTCGTCGTGCCGACAGTGCCGTGCCGTGCAGTGCCGTGCCGTGCCGTGCCGTGCAGTTCGTGCTGCTGCTCTGTGATAAGATTAGGCCTGCTGCTTGTTTTTCGTTTTCTATTTTGTAATACTTAACCTAACACTTTTATAGTTAATAGTTTATTCAAATAGTTAATAATAACCAGGAACTACTTTCAAAATTAAATACATAATCTCTACTAACAGTGGTTTACTCTTATGAATACAAGATCTATAAAATAACTATTAAAACATATAAATAGGAGAAATAGCTCTCTCATATCATGTAGTAATCTCTGTTTTTTGTTTAATCTAATTCAATTTTCCAATTCATCTGAATAAATAATACTTTGAAACCGATATTTATAAAATTGAATAATAATAATTTTTCTTGACATATCTAATCTAATTCAATTTCCAATTCATCTGAATAAATAATACTTTGAAACCTATATTCATAAAATTGAATAATAATAATTTTTATTGACATTCTACGTACACGGACTTAATAGCCTAATATTTATTTTAAAGTTCATTTTGCCCAACTATTATAATAAAACCTTAGTTAGATAATAGAGAATGGTTCTTCTTAAACAAAGCTTTTAGAATATAACCTGTTTTCTTATACTTTAAATACTGTTTTCTATACTTCATATTTTTAGGCCCTAAATTTCTAAACATTTGATCTATAATTCCTATTCATTTTTTCTTTCTAGTCTGTTTCAAGATTTCATCGTAGAGCTTCTAATATTCTATAGATTCTCTTAATCCTGTTTCAATCAGATTATTAGTCTTTAGTGGGCCTATAATAGCGTGTTTTGTCAGACTTCCTTATTCCCATGCATCCTGCTTTCACATAGTTGCTTATATAGCTTACGTATAATTATAGATAGTCTACTTATTTCAGCTGTATTGGCTGCTTAAGCAAAGAAGTTTATGTAGCAAATTGTTTTGTGTCGCAGTGGTCTTGCAAATATTGTGCTGCGGTAAAATCTGTAAACTTGGCACAAGCTTTGCTCTGGATTTGGTGGTCGGGCTTGGTCTGCTGGTGGACAGAGCACGCGCGATCATACATTGATAGCGAAATTCATAGACTGTAAAGGAGCCTGTGTAAGGTAGATTGATTGGAAGTGGGAGTGTAGGGATTTCTGAATCTTGCATTATTATATAATAGCAGAACTTACGTCTTTTTCTATGAACTATAGGCTATTTCTATTATTTCAGAGAAGAATCTTATTCCTTATCAAACAAATTATCTCGATTAGCGATAATCAAGTATCTTCAATTCTTCACTTTAAATATAGCATTTTCAACATTCTTTCTATTTTAATCGCAAAGCCTTAGTTATTATAACCTTACTTAATCTCTAATAGTATGGACCTCAACATTTCCTAGCATATTTTCCCCTTCAGTTCAAAACACAGTGGTTTTGTGGTTTTTTATAATCATCAGTACTGCTTTTTCTTATCAACTACTATTTGTGGAGTCTTGAGTAATTTTTATAGAGGCTTCTAGATAATAAATAAAATAATAGATTCCGTCATTTGACATTGATTGACTTGATTGTCTCTATTGACTAATAATAAAATATATTCAAATCTAATTGAGAGAGCAGCTTCTACTTTTGTTTATGAATAACTTTATTGA
The DNA here is from genome assembly GCF_014356525.2 of Nilaparvata lugens. Lineage (NCBI taxonomy): Eukaryota > Metazoa > Arthropoda > Insecta > Hemiptera > Delphacidae > Nilaparvata > Nilaparvata lugens. Next base: position 25,571 of record NW_024090375.1, read on the forward strand.
ATTGCATGGTGTGTATTGCTTATTGTTGGTGTTGGATTATTTTTGTTTAACTCATGTGTTTTCCCGAATAACTGAATTGCATGCTATACATTCATGCATTTAAACTGTGTTTGTCATATTAGTGATTACCTAAGTGCAGGGACACACGATCCGGCGACATCGCCGTCCGGCGTTTTCGCCGGACGAAGCTTCGCCGTCCGGTTGCAAGAAGTACACAGGAAGGCATGGGGCAGAACACACGACTCCGGCGACGCCGGCGACGGCGAAAACGCCGGTCCGGCGAGAAATTGATCCGGCGATATCGGGGTATTCTCTACTTCGCCGTCCGGTTTTGCCGCCGGAAAGCAGTAGCAGGGCATTGTACTATATGGAGATGATGAACACACGACACGGCGAAAACGCCGGACGGCGCTGTCCACACAATGCCACTTCTTTATATATAACATTTGTAACGTTACAAATGGGTAGGGTAGGGTTACAAGGGTAGGTTACAAGGGTAGGGTTGTAAGTAGGGATGGGTATCGATACATCGATGTTCAGTATAGCGATCTATCTCATATTCTAGGTACACCTGACAACAATTCTCCTTGTATTATGAAAAAGACCTAATTTTCAGCTCAAGCATCATCACCAACTACATTGTTCTCACATTGATATTTTGCACAACGACATAAGTTCTTGAGATTATGTTCTATTAGAATTACCAGTAAGATACACTTCATTTCAGTATTTAAAGTGAAATTCAAGCTGGAAATTCAATCGCAATAGTAAAAGATGCTTTTTCGTATCTTATCAATTTTTTATTGTAGCAAAACGTAAATTAGAAGGTTGATACGCCTAAACCACAGTTCCAAGCTATTACAACATTTTCAGACAAATGATTTGATAGATTTTCATGAGATTGGTAGGAATAATTTTAATTACGCGACAACATAATAGTGTAAGTTAATTTTGAAATGTTGTACTCCATTTATTATACTGAAATGTATCTAATGATCCGGCAAAAAACGCCGGACGGCAGCTTCGCCGTCTGTCGTGTGTCTGAATGCTAATTGCCGCCGGGTCCGGCGAAAACGCGGACGGCGATGTCCTTCCATGGTTCTCATGATGAATTGTTCTTGTCATTGATCACTAATAGAAATAGTTGCTACGATTGTCTCTTCGTTTTTTCCTCTCTCACTGATTTGCATCAATCATGGTTTGTCATTTATCAGTAGTGGAAAATATTTGCTGCTGGTTGTCCCTTCGTTTTGCTGGTTGCTTCCTGGTGTTAGTATTGTGCTAGGAAAATTTATTTATTATTCTACTGTCCACTTCTTTCAAAAATGGAGAAATTTATACTGGGTATGACTAATAAAGGTAATCCAAAATTAAGTTTCAATAGATATGACTATAGGAAAGGTTCATCTAGAGTTAACGGAGATATAAAATGGAGGTGTCTCAATAAAAAGTGTAAGGCTCAATAATTACGGATAAGGATTCTAAAACGATATGGTTGCATCAGGCTCTAGGGTTCATAGTCATCCTGCTCCACTTCGAGAACTAGAGGAGAGTAATGATGTGTCTCAGATATTTTGTTCAACGCCAAGTATTACAACAATAATGATACAGGTGTCATCCGTGACTCGGTCTCTTGGATAGAGTTGATGGTGCCGACAGTCAAATTGAATTGTGGTGAGCTAGCACTACAGATGACGGAACTGGTGGCTGCTCTGCACTTATTCAGAACCTGATTAATGAGAATAATAATTTGAAGTGAGATAACCTACGGCTTAAAGAACAGTGGGAGGTGGCGATTGATAGGTCCAACACTAATGATGTTCGTATCATGGAGTTAACTGATTGTCTGACAAAGCAGTGCAGTGATTCGAGTACACAGACGGATTTAGTCGTGAGTGATAAAACAGTTGATACTCCTCTTCTGTCGGTGGAGCAAATGAGGCTAGCGAATAGTGTTGTCTTGCCTTTTGGATTGGATATTGATAGCTTGCAGCTGCTTATTGAGGAAAATTGTAGTTTGATGGATCAATTGATTGCCGTAGGAGAGGAGTTAGAGATGACAAGGGAGGCGCTTACTCGTTGCAGGGTTTAAGCGATAATCTGGGGAATGGTCAGCATAATTCTGTCAGTGCTGGTTTGGACATTGCTCTCTATTCCAGGAAAATCCTTCGATTAAAATATGGTCTGATAGTCATGGTAGGGGTATAAATGAGCTGTTGACTAATCGGTTACTTTCCAATACCAGATGTTATTCTTATGTTGCAGCAGGGGCGCCTCTTGAAATTCTGATTGAAAAAATGTTAGATAAGAGGGAGATTGGTGAGACCAAAAGAGATGATTTTGTTGCTTGATTGGGGCACGAATAGTTTTGCTCATGGTTCTTACTCCAGGATAATATTTACAACTTATCGTAAAATTGTCCAAAGTGATAAATAGCTACAGTCATACCAACCTCATTCTGGCACAGTCCCTTACAGATACGATCTTCCAGGGAGCTCTGATGAAAATCGTGTTATTAGTTGTGTGAATAGGGCTATAAGATGTATTCCTTATCATTACCCACATTTGTCAATTAGGATTATTAATTTATGGAGCTACAATAGATCTATGCATACCAACCACGGTCTGCATCTCAACAGAAAGGGAAAGCTGAGCTAGCTAAGGATTTTTGAGTATAGTTCCTGAGTTAACTTGGGCAAAAAATAGTCTTCCTTCTGAGAAGTGTTAAATCTTTCAGTCACGTGAATGACAGGTATGCACACGTACGCATGTCACCAGCTGGCCGTCTTCATCAATGATTGATGGACAGGCTCTACAAGCTCTTCAAAATTCCAGTATTTTTTTAGAACCGGTAAACTAGCCCAAGTGGTGGGTTAGATAATTTGGCAATGATACTACCATTATGAGTCTCACATTCAGGGGTTTATGGGTAAGGTTGAGTCTCTGGAAGCTGCTTTAGTGACTGAAATTGGCAACCAGCTATGATTTGTTTGAGCGAGCACTGGTTGAGAAGGGATAATTGTGGGGTTTTGAGCTCTCTTGGAGGGTATTCAGTAAGATCAGCATTTTGTAGAGAAAGTAAGGCAAGAGGGGGAGTTGCAATCTTAGTTAGGGATGTATTTCTGTCACGGTTAGAGAGGATATTAATGGTTTTCTTCAGAGAAGGTGTTCGAAATTATGCAGTTGAGTCCGAGGGATTGTGTGGTGGTAAAAGAGAATGTTCTGTTGTAGTATCTCTCTATAGAACACCGGATAGTTCTTTTGGATGACTCTTTTCGCGACTGATACACTTCTTTGCAGATTGAGTTGGATGTCATGCGGAAGAATATTTTTCTATGTGGTGATTTTAATATCAATGACTTGGATCATTACTCGATCCAGTGCAAACAATCATTGATGTGTTCTCTTCTCATGGGTTTACTCTTTTGATCGATAGTAGTCCAACATGACTTTTCAATGATAAATATAGGAATGCCATCCCACCCCACTGAACCCTTATTTTTTAAGCCTGTCATTATCTGAGAACCTGACCTTTCGGTAATGGTTGAAATCTGAACTGTCTAATACCCTATTATTTTCTATTCTATGTTGTCTGAATGCTTGTAGGTACTCTTTAATGTCCTCTAAGTTGCACCTATGTGCTTTGGATTTCCTGTTGAAGTGCTCATTGAAACATTCTGCAACCTGTACAGGCTCGTCAACCAAAATCCATCCGCAAACAATTTTGGGCATTCGTTTTTGAAAGATGAATTTCCTAAAGTATTCCTTATTACCTGCCAAGTAGCCTTTGTAACATTATCCGAATGCTTAATCACACTATCAAGATATTTTTTCTTGGCCAAAGTAATTGTTTTTTCAACCTTACTATACTTTTTAACATATAATGAAAGCTAGGATCCCGCCCTTGCATCATTCTTCAAAGACATTAACAACTCTCTTTTTGTTTTAAGTGAGATCCTCAAACTGAGTCAACCATTTTTTCATTGAACTATTCTTTTTAATCTTCATGGTTTTGATTGGAAATGCCTCCATGATTAAAAAGAATAGTTCAATGAAAAAATGGTTGACTCCAGTGCTTCACATCGTTGTCAAGAACATGTTTCAGTTAAATCTGAGAGTAAGATATTCATTTCACTTAAATCTGGCAGAAGTTCGTTTTACTTAAATCTGTCAGTAGATTGCCTCTCTCTCTCACACACATATCTCTCTCTCTGCTATTAATCATCAAATAGACCATGACTAAATGTAATTGAGCATGACTGAATGTAATTAGGCATGACTATATTAACTAGAGCATGACAAGAGAGAGAGAGAGAGAGAGAGAGAGAGAGAGAGAGAGTATCATCGTTATCATCTTCTCCTTCTTCTTCCTCTTCTTCTTCTTCTTCTTCTTCTTCTTCCTCTTCTTCTTCTTCTTCTCCTTCTTCTAGAGAGAGAGAGCCTCTTCTCCTTCTAAGGGGGCGGTGGAGGGGTCAGGAGAGGGGCGGCAGGAGCGGGAGAGGGGCGGCAGGAGCGGGGGAGGTGGGGGAAGGTAGGATGGGTGCGGGGGGAGGGGGGAGGGGGGGAAAAAGTCGTAAAAAACGCTCGAAAATCGGCACCCTCATACTACTGAAAACGGCTCTAACGATTTTCACGAAATTTGGAACATAGTAAGTTTATGATATAAAAATTCGAGCACTAGGTTCATCCTGGGGAAAACCGCTGAACGACAGGGTAATTCATCCTTGGCTGAAACAGCTAGATTTCGTCGTCTTGGATAGTAAAAATTGAGCGAGAGATTCTGAGGAAAATCAAAAATATCGCATCCCGAACGAAAATTCATATAAGCTGAATATAGCCAGCTGTAAAATACTAGTAGTTCTGTGAACACTAGACCTCACGCAGTTATAACGCACGTCCCAAACCATAAGCACATCCACACTGATACACTAACTATTTATTTGATCAGATCATGCTTACACAAGATTTAATATCAATAACGCTTTCCGGAATTTAGCGCGAGAAAGCCAGAGGACATCCAGGCTCCCAGACGAGCTGTTATAAGTTCTGTTGCATCCTATTTAATGCAAAAAATTGCATTCAATGAGGCATGCAATTATAGTCTACACAGCTGCTAATTTTTACCAAGTACATTGAGATATTGAATTGCATGCGTCATGGCATGCAATGTATAATCAACTCGACAGCTGATTTATGATGAATAATTCTATAGTATGATTTTCACTCTAATATTGGCGTATGAAGGAGGCTCCTTTTTCCTTTCATATTATCCTTGAAATGCAAAATTTCCAAAAACCTTGTATATACGTCGACGCGCAATTTAAAAAGGAACATACCTGTCAAATATCATGAAAATCTATCACCGCGTTTCGCCATAAATGCACAACATATAAACATTAAGAGAAATGCCAAATCGTCGACTTGAATCTTAGACCTCACTTCGCTCGGTCAATAAACACGATCATTTTAGAGAATTATGTTCTGTTTATCAATGAATAAAAATAACGAGCAAAGCTCGGTGCTCCGATATTTACTTCTAACATTAAGAGGGGAAACCAGTTTCTCCTTCTACATTGACAGAGTAGTGGAGAGGAGTAAGCATGCTGCGCACAATTGGATACTGATACAAAAGTAGGGAGATTGCTGTTAGGTAGTGGCAGTGATTAGTGAAGGAAAGAGCATCGGGCCTCTCTGTCTTAGAGTGAGAGCCGTGTTTGAAGTAATATCTATCAGACTATAGACACTTCCAGAGTGGTGAGTTACTGAAGCAAGATTCCTACATACCATTATAACTAAATTGACTGGTAAATGGTAAAGTGGAAATATAATTTTAACGTTTTCTAATGAGACTATTTACACTTGCTTCGCTAAGCTAACTGAGAATAGTCCAATTTAGAACACATGATAATATATTTTCACTGTACCGAATACGTTCACTGATAAGCCGCGTGGTAAACCTCTATCCTAGAAAAACAATAGCATAATTATTATGGGCGTTTATGTAGCAACTTTTACTGTTATCTCAAGCCGATAGTCCACGTAGTTCTTTCCCGTGAGCTGTGTGACGATGATAGTTTCTCCTCTTGTGCCGTTCATATACTCTCTCACCCGACCAAAACAGTATGAAAGGACAATAATCGGCTTGAGTTAGCAGTAAAATTTGCGACATAAACGTCCGTCCTATACCATAGAATATCCACTTACGCCTCTATATCTCTATGCCTCTATCTACCTCGACCGCCTAACCCATAATGTATTTTGAGGTACGAAACGTATCTGTATTACAATGTGTACGTTCTGTGTACAGTAAATTATTCCAGTTCCAATCGTAAAATGTTTCATCACGTGACTAGTACAAAATGTTCCCATGGAACGCCATTTCAAAATCGTTGGTTCAAGCTTTTGGCGCGCACAAATAAAGTTGATTTACTCTAAAATGTGTCGTTTACTAGCTGCGTGAATGAAGAAAGGCTTTTTTACAAACTTACCGTCTATAAAAGTGTGCATTTCTTTTATTCCATTACTCTCAAATTTTCTATAGAGAAAAATTCATTTAATGAATGGTTATCAAACATCATATTGTTGGTTATTTATTCTATGGTAAAGAAACAAACTATCAGCGCAGACGCAGAGAAGCAAGCAGACCACAATAATCGACCAATGAGAGCTCAGATAGTTGGAACTGTACCAGGTCGGACAATTTACCACGCTTCGACTGTGGGGCAAGATTTTGGAACTGTAACTGGTTTCTGGTACAGAATCTGTCAAAACTGTTCCCATCGAACGCGGAACTTTTTACCTGGTAAATTGTGAATCGGACAATTTACCACATTCCATGTACACAGAACGGGCCCATTGAGGAACCACACCTCGACCTCGAACTCTACCTTTAACTCCTCACAATACGGTTACTCTTATAATCAGTAGAAAAGTTATTATAGTAGGCATGTAGAACTTACAAGAAGAATATTTTCATTGAGCCCAGACACTGTTACTAATGATCTTGCCACCAGTGCTTTCATACGCATAATACGTGCAAGGTTTACAGAGAGAGGTCTGGACACGCGGCAATATTACTGCTTGTTAAAAAGTTTGTTTACTTGCTGCTAGCTTGAGCTGATGTAAAGCTAACGTGTTATTAGTACTAGTATACTAGTAGCTCTGTGAACAGTAGACCTCACGTAGTATTCTCATCCACAAGTACCTGATTGAAACTATAGACCTTATGCAAATACAGCAATAGAATGGCTTCTCCACACATCTGTGTAATCACTTGTCAGCTGATTCATGATGAATAATTCTATAGTCTGATTTTTACTCTAATAATAGCGTATGAAGGAGGCTCTTTTTTCCTTTCATATTATCCTTGAAATGCAAAATTCCAAAACCTTGTATATACGTCGACGCGCAATTTAAAAAGGAACATACCTGTCAAATTTCATGAAAATCTATCACCGCGTTTCGCCGTAAATGCGCAACATATAAACATTTAAACATTAAGAGAAATGCCAAATCGTCGACTTGAATCTTAGACCTCACTTCGCTCGGTCAATAAACACGATCATTTTAGAGAATTGTGTTCTGTTTATCAATGAATAAAAATAACGAGCGAAGCTCGGTGCCCCGATATTAAATTTACTTTTAACATGAAGAGGGGAAACCAGTTTCTCCTTCTACATTGACAGAGTAGTGGAGAGGAGTAAGCATGCTGCGCACAATTGGATACTGATACAAAAGTAGGGGGATTGCTGTTAGGTAGTGGCAGTGATTAGTGAAGGAAAGAGCATCGGGCCTCTCTGTCTTAGAGTGAGAGCCGTGTTTGAAGTAATATCTATCGGACTATAGACACTTCCAGAGTGGTGAGTTACTGAAGCAAGATTCCTACATACCATTATAACTAAATTGACTGGTAAATGGTAAAGTGGAAATATAATTTGCTTCGCTCATTTACTCACTTGCTTCGCTAAGCTAAGTGAGAATAGTCCAATTAGAACACATGATAATATATTTTCACTGTACCGAATACGTTCACTGATAAGCCGCGTGGTAAACCTCTATCCTAGAAAAACAATAGCATAATTATTATGGGCGTTTATGTAGCAACTTTTACTGTAATCTCAAGCCGATAGTCCACGTAGTTCTTTCCCGTGAGCTGTGTGACGATGATAGTTTCTCCTCTTGTGCCGTTCATATACTCTCTCACCCGACCAAAACAGTATAAAAGGACAATAATCGGCTTGAGTTAGCAGTAAAATTTGCGACATAAACGTCCTATACCATAGAATATCCACTTACGCCTCTATATCTCTATGCCTCTATCTACCTCGACCGCCTAACCCATAATGTATTTTGAGGTACGAAACGTATCTGTATTACAATGTGTACGTTCTGTGTACAGTAAATTATTCCAGTTCCAATCGTAAAATGTTTCATCACGTGACTAGTACAAAATGTTCCCATGGAACGCCATTTCAAAATCGTTGGTTCAGGCTTTTGGCGCGCACTTATAATATTGATTTACACCAAATGTGTCGTTTTCTAGCTGCGTGAATGAAGAAAGGCTGTTTTACAAACTTACCGTCTATAAAAGTGTGCATTTCTTTTATTCCATTACTCTTAAATTAATTTTCTATAGAGAAAAAATCATTTAATGAATGGTTATCAAGCATCATATTGTTGGTTATGTATTCTATGGTAAGAAACAAACTATCAGTGCATACGCAGAGAAGCAAGCAGACTTCAGATTGTTTTTTTGTTTTTTTCAGATTGGTTTCTACAGGATGCAGGTTTGATGCCTAGTGAGATCGACCACAATAATCGACTACAATAATCGACCAATGAGAGCTCAGATAGTTGGAACTGTACCAGGTCGGACAATTTACCACGCTTCGACTGTGGGGCAGGATTTTGGAACTGGAACTGGTTTCTGGTACAAAATCTGTCAAAACTCTTCCCATCGAACGCGGAACTTTTTACCTGGTAAATTGTGAATCGGACAATTTACCACATTCTATGTATACAGAACGGGCCCATTGAGGAACCACACCTCGACCTCGAACTCTACCTTTAACTCCTCACAATACGGTTACTCTTATAATCAGTAGAAAAGTTATTATAGTAGGCATGTAGAACTTACGAGAAGAATATTTTCATTGAGCCCAGACACTGTTACTAATGATCTTACTACCAGTGCTTTCATGCGCATAATACGTGCAAGGTTTACAGAAAGAGGTCTGGACACGCGGCAATATTACTGCTTGTTAAAAAGTTTGTATACTTGCTGCTAGTCTGAGCTGATGTAAAGCTAACGTGCTATTAGTACTAGTAGTTCTGTGAACAGTAGACCTCACGTAGTATTCTCATCCACAAACCTGATTGAAAATATAGACCTTATGCAAATACAGCAATAGACTGGCTTCTCCACACATCTGTGTAATCACTTGTCAGCTGATTTATGATGAATAATTCTATGGTCTGATTTTTACTCTAAATATTGGCGTATGAAGGAGGCTCCTTTTTCCTTTCATATTATCCTTGAAATGCAAAATTTCCAAAAACCTTGTATATACGTCGACGCGCAATTAAAACAGAAACATACCTGTCAAACTTCATGAAAATCTATTACCGCGTTTTGCCGTAAATGAGCAACATAAAACATTTAAACATTAAGAGAAATGCCGAACCGTCGACTTGAATCTTAGACCTCACTTCGCGACACTCTATAAAGAATATAGTCTAGTATAATATTGAAGTATATATAGTGTATTATATTTTGATATGGAAAAAATATCATGAGATTGACATATTTTTTTCTTCAGGTACCTTCTCCATTACTGAAATCGGCTACTGTCATGGCAATTCTTACCATGGGATAGACATATTCTTCTTCTTCAGGTACCTTCTCCATTACTGAAATTGACTACAATCATGACAATTCTAACTTTGTTAACTGCTGCTCGGAAGAGGTACTGTGACTGCAGTTGAATACTTTCCTCAGGTTTCTCAACCAATATATTCTTCTACGTCCCACTGATCGCTTATCAACTATATTGAGTCTCGCAAAAAATCAACATTGCTATTCTTCTATCTTATCCACTGCCATTATAACGTGGACTCACTATAGATCAAAATGAAATCCACTTGAAACTTCGATTTCTATCATCAGACCAACCATAGGTCCATAGCCCATAGCATTGCTCGTTTTTGCATAGAAAAGTCTGGCAACACCGTTTGGCTGGCAGACGCAATCGTTAACGGCGGTTGCGACGTTGCCAAACTTACAGGTCGTGTCAGCTCGCTTGAATCATTATGCTAGTCTGTGTCAATGATGGAAAGTCTGAAAGCCGAATTCTGTTGGTTTGCTGTATAGTTCGGTATTTTAGTTCTGGAAATGCATTCTAATCGATAGTTCTTGGAAGGTAAATGCTTTGTTTAGGTCTAGCTTGTATTGATTTCAAAAGTTATATCTAATCAGTTACTGATGTACACTACCGTACGCGTACGGTATTGGATAGACTAGGCAAATAAATACAAGTATCTTGGTGCATTGGACTAGGCCTATAACCTTGGGTAAAACTAAAAGATATGGATTGATAAAAACATAATATACCAAGCCCATCATTTAAAGTGCTGTAGTTGCAAGTACTAGTTCAACATAATACTGTATTATGTAGATTACGGAGCTGGTTAGGCTACCCGTACTACAGCTCACCGGAGAAATAATCACAAAAGCTCCAGCCTACTCCTATACATATCAAGTAAACTATACTGTATCTACTGAATTTTATCCATGATAGCCTCCTTTGTACGCATTCATTGATACACATTCCGCACTGAATTCACTTGATTTATACAATATCAATTCACGTAAAGTGAGTTCTAGCGATAGCCCACGTTTACTGTAGTGAATAATACTACTATGATAGTAGAACTCTGGAAACATAGCTGACTGAATTGTGTATATGGGTCCGAAAACATAAAATCTTGAGTTGTGTGAAGAGAGGTGAACGATATGTTGTTTTCAGCCTAGACGAGCGTGATTGATTGTATAAAACACTTGTGTGAGAGAGAGAGTACAGACCTGCAGTTTCAAATTACACCCTAGACATTTTGACTATATCGATAAATCTGTAAAAGGATGTGTGAGAGAGAGTGAACTTTAACACCTATAGTTTCAAATTTCAACCCTAGACATTTTTGACTATATCAATATCTTGTAAAAGGATGTGTGAGAGAGAGTGAACTTTAACACCTATAGTTTCAAATTTCACACCCTAGACATTTTTGACTATATCAAATAATCTGTGAAAGGATGTGTGAGAGAGTGAACTTTAACACCTATAGTTTCAAATTTCACCATAGACATTTTTGACTATATCAATAAATCTTGTAAAAGGATGTGTGAGAGAGAGTGAACTTTAACACCTATAGTTTCAAATTTCACCATAGACATTTGTGACTATATCAATAAATCTGTAAAAGGATGTGTGAGAGAGAGTGAAGTAACTTTAACGACTAAACACTTGTCACATAAATCGATGTAGACATTTTTTCATGTAACGGAATGTAACGGTTTTCGGTGCAGGAGTTATCGGGCTAGAAAGGGACCTCACAGGGAGCAGAGCGCATGTGTCTAGATGAGGCACACGCCCACGAGCGAGTGCACGCGTCACTTTACTCTAAAACACATATGGTCGGAGAAAACACTTAAACGACTGCCATGTTTGTACAGCACAAGAGCTCAATTTTTTACACATTCATAATCAGTTGATTGAACTTTGACTGTCAGTTGGAAAGCAAGCATAATATACCCATTATATAACTTAGATCATTGTAGAGATTCACTAGTATAACATTCTCCCTTACTCGCCTTTCGTAATGCTGGGCAGAGAGAAACGTTTCACTTTAATCTGACAGTATAGGAACGCTCGATCAAAATGGAACTTAGTTACTCCTTGTCTCCTTCACTCGCCTTTCGTAATGCTGGGCCAGAGAGAAGCGTTTCACTTTAATCTGCCAGTATAGGAACGCTCGATCAAAATGGAAGTTAGTTAACGCTTGTCTCCTTTACTCGCCTTTCGTAATAAAGAAGGAATTTAGAAGGGTGCGGGAAAGAGATTGGGCGAGTAAAAGAAGGAGAAAGCATCTGGGTAGTCTGCTGGTTGTGAGAAGCGAGGGGGGCGTATCCTCCTCTCTCTCTCTCTCTCTCTTGAGTCTGTCATCGTAGTATAACATTAGAGCGAAATGGATTCACTTCAATCTGTCAGTATAGCATTAGATGTAGAAATATGGATTCACTTTAATCTGTCAGTATAGAGAGGGAATTTTTCCTCCAAAAAGGGAAATTTTTTTTTCCCTCACCTGGGGAGAGAGAGAGAGATATCTCTTTCCATCCCCCTCACCACCACTGGACAAGGGGAAGGGGGAATCTATTTTTAGAAAGAGAAAGAGAGAGAGAAAGATATATCTCTCTCTTTTCAACCCCCCTCACCACCACTGGGCAGGGGGAAGGGGAAATCTATTTTCAGAACACCCCCCACCCTGCGGGCGGGGGGAAGGGGAGGAGGGATGGACGAGGGTGAGAGGGGGGAGGGGATTTCGAGCAAAAAAGCTTCCTCATCCCCACAATATCACTCTACTAAAAATAGGCAAAAATAAAAACATATAAATTTGCTCAAGTTACTTGTCTTGAGAAGACTAAAGTAGACTGTCTTGTATCTTATTTGTCTTGAGGAGTATACAGAAGAATGTCTTGTAGCTTAGAAGACAGACTTAGAATTATCTTACTTTTCCAGTTATAATTCTGATTACTTTACAAGGTCAACAGGAGTGCACAAACTCCATACCCGCATCGCTCTATGCACCCATTTTAAAGGTATGTTTATGCAGTATTTGCTTCACTAAAATGAGGCAAGCAAATGCTCAAGACAGGCTGAAAGTTGTGTCATATGTCACAAGAAGTTGTGTTATATGACAGTTGTGTCGACACAACTTGAAAAAAGATACAACACGACTCGGTCTGATGGTTTCTATAGAAAATTACTCATACACAAGAAAATTTCTAAATTTTCTTATTCAACTAAAAAGACTTAGGCTCAACTCACACTTACGCGATTCAGGTCGAAAAGAGACTCTACTCTAGTCGAGAGCATATGTTTCCAAATGGTGACAGTCATGGAGACTAGAGACGACTGGTCTGAGTTTTACCATTTGAAAACACATGCTCTCAACTAGAGTCAAGTCTCTTCTTGACCTGAGTCACGTAAGTGTAGTTGAGCCTCAGTGGTGTATGGGCCAAAGAAATGTTACATGTTTGTCGTTTCTTATCTATCTAATTTATTATAATATGCTATAAATTACAAAGTGAAAATATTAAACAATATCTTACTCACATGAACTTTCATAGTAGACAGTAGAAAGTAGCTTTAAGCCAAGTGCGCAAACTGAAAAATCAATGAACACATTATTAAAACATAGGTCTAAATAGTAGACAGTTTCCAGTGCTTTTAAAATTTGATCATACCTTTAAACTCAATTAGTAACAAGCATTGGAATCTTGCTAGTATTAAAATAGTAAGCTTCAAAATCAAAACCTAACCAAACCAAGTTCAACTAACCTAAATAAACCTATATATAAATAGTGGACCACAGCTCTTTAAAATCTTGAAGGCTTTCTTCAATTCAATCATTTATTAGCTTAGTTGTTCAGTATCGTCTACAATGCACTATACGCATAGCATTCGAATAGTCATGAATGTATTTGAATCTTGACACCACCTTATGCCTGGTCCTTGAGCAAGAAAATGGAAGTATTGGATATAATCAATACCATCTTTGATGTCTGAATACACAGCAGAAAATTTGGTATTTTAATCTCTTTATACCAAGAGTTATCAATATAAATCTACCAATAATAAGCACAAACTAGTTAAAAACAAACCTTTCTTCGAATCCACATTGGTCTTGTTTCCAAAATAATAATGAAACAACAATAGAAAGTATCACGCCTTTACAACCACCAGTTTATTCACTAGTATTTAGAGTTCTTTACTTTCTAATAGAGAAAGCTATTAGTTTTTGGTTATATTATGTATTGTCCTTTCTCGCTGTCACAACAACAATCAACAGTATCAACACCAAAAAGTGACTTCAAGTTTACAACCATCAGTCCCATTTTCCGAAATCACCTGTGATTTTGATTGGAAATTCATAAATCCTGGATCCAACTGTAACGCTATCTGTAGATTCAGAATGAAACTATACTATCCAATAAAATAATATTAATAAATTCTAGTAAATTCAATTTTATAAAGTACTCATCAGAAACATTATTTAACGAGGAGTTTTACTACTTTTATTCTCTTGATGAATGAATTCTTTCTGAGTGGCTTTTTGAAAAGTTATTGGTACGACTTTTTGACAGTTGGTACGCATACTTTTAAAAATTCGCGGTTCTGAAATCCCGCTTCTTTTGAAATATCTTTTCATACAAAATTATAGGCCTATCGCCTTTGTGATAAAGAATCATGAATTTGCTTGTATTTGCCATATATAAGTATATACAGTATATACACAAGATTTATACAATTAGAAATTCACATAATAATTGGGTACATCATACAGAATATACTCTATTCCAGAAATAATAAAAAATAAATTACGGTAGATATAACATAACTGAAATCCCAGTTCTACTCATTTTACCGGCAGTAATTGCTAGCAGAGACACGTCTGATCGCAAGCAATGAGTTCAAATTGTATGGTCGAATTGTTTCAAAAACTTAAAAATAAATGGAATAAATATACCATACACAAATTCCAATCTCTTAAAATCATAGTTGTTTCCAAATTGTCAGTAACTGGTGCATTTTAGTCATATTTTGAAAAAGCTTTAATATATCGATTCCCAACCATTCTCAAAATAAGAACACTTAGTTTTGCAATTTTTAATTTCGCACTAAATATTCGTTTATCTCCTAAAAGTATGCGAATTTTGCATTTATAATGTTAGAATTGAGTTCTCCTCTTCAATTGCAATATCTATAGCCTGACGAAAACTACCTATACCTACTGAAGGATAAAACCAACTGATTGTAGATTTGTGTTCCTTATAAATAAAGGAGTTGAAGCATATTAAGCATCAAATGAACATTCGGTAAAAATGTATGAAAACTAATTTTTATATGAATCGTTTATTTAATTAATCATGTATAAAAATACACGCTTTTCAAAGTCAACTATTGTTAAATACTCTATTACAAAAACAAGAATAAAATATAATTGGAGAGCGTCAACATAGAGTTGTCTGGTAGACAAGAGTATAAACTATTTTTCAAATAAAAAATTATGGAAGTGTATATTAGGATACATCATAATATGCCAGTTTTCGATTACAGTATAAAGCCGTTTCACATAATGATTGATCGTATATTCCTGTGAAAAAATTCATTATTCCTATCAAAACAGTAAATGCATTCCATTTATGGCATTCATATTTATATTTTTAATGTAATCTAAATAAATCATAATAAATAATTGATTATCTTTGGTAATATCTAAAGTAACATTTACACTATACTCAATATATTTGGAAAACCAAATCTGTAAAATACAGGAAGCTTAGTTTTGTGAACTTTGAACTCTACAAAAGATATTTCAGCTAATAGACAAATAATAATCTAGAAGGACATTTTATCATCAGATCTTGGTCACAAATTTCCAATATTTTATCAATATTATTGATTGATAGTATTGAGTTAAATGGACTGTATTGTTTATGAATGATAACACAATTTGATTGATGCTGATACTTCACGTTTATTGATGTAAATGTAATATTGTCTGAATGCTTGACCACACACTGAGCCCTCTAACAAGGCACTGACTGATTCACCAGCTCTCCCTACCACCGTTTCTAGCCAAGCCGCAGGGAGCGCCACCTGACGGCTACAAATACTCAACATGCCCCCCACCTTGAAGGTATGCCTTCTAAATACATTGCAAAAAATTAAAGTACGTAAATAAAACATTGAATAAAAAACATAGACAATTGTGAAGAAAAATTGATGACAATAATAAAAATATTCTAGAAAACATCCTATAAAAATTTAAATTTATTTCTATACTCTTGAAAGTTACATATTTTGGAAGAGTTGAATTTCATGAAAACAATACTTTACACATTATTAGTGCTCATAAATAATACATAAATTTCAACACATCTCCACTATGTTTACGTCTGAATCACCAATTTAACTAATACGATGGAGTGAAATAAAAATGTGCGCACTAATACATCGAATTTAGAGTTATATGTTGTGGAAATAATCAACACAAAAAGTGTTTCATTTCAATGAAAATTTGATATAAAACGGAAAACTAACACACAAATAATGAAAGATATTAATGACAAATAATGAATTATTCTGAAGATAAACAAAATATAATTAGAAAGTATTTTCTCTAACAACAAATTATAAGCACAGTCTACTTCTAATACACCAAAAAACACTTGATAATCTTAACACAGAATACTGAATTATCAATGATTAGATTAGAATAAGATTTGAACGCTATTAAAACTGATGTGGTTGAAAAGTAGATATTTTCGCGAAGTTTAGAGGTTAGCTTTTAGTACCATTTCTCTCCACCAGGTGGGGCGATCTGTTGAGCCAGGCTTTGTCATTGATTCAATCAATCGTTCATACATCTGCAACGAATGAAACACAGGAAATAAAATAAAATCACAGGACAGGTACAAAGTGGCTGGACATAAGAAATAAGAATAAAAATTGGAAAACTATATATTATTATATTATATACTATTACTTACAATCTATTATTAAATTTTAGATGGATTATTGTTGTATTTGTCAAGCTAGACTCTATTTGGTTTCTGTATATGTATTTATGAGTGAATAAATTTGAATTTAAATTTGAATTTGAATTTGAATTTGAAAAAAAAACTTTCAAGATATAACATTCTGATAAAATATCATCTGTTGGTTCTTGTAAATAATAATCAATTATGATAACACAAATAATATTACATTCATTCACCAAGAAGATATAACTTTTCACGACTTCATAATGTTTGTAATCTAGATAAATTTTTATAACTGAGACTGCCCTCTCTGTTCCCATGTGAGGGAGGATTGCAGGAGGTGCACGCGGCAAGTGATGTGGGGCTTAAATGGATCGAAGGAGTATTGCAGAAAATTGACATTTGAGGCAGACCCATAGAGGCCATTCCAAAATATGCAGTAATACTGCATTATAACATATTGTCCTCCAATGTACATTTTTAACGTAATTCTTTTGTGTTGTTTTCGTTTAAATTATGACAAGTCACTTCTGACGCTTCCACATGCTGGCCCATAAATAAATAAATAATAAATAATTTATTTTGTCAAAGAACAATAAATTACATTAATAATTTGGGTGGAGACCCACTCAATACAAATTTATACCATCTAGGTAACTCATACATAACAAATATAATCTTATACACATACTATTATAATATACAGTATTTTATAAGACAAACATTAATTGAAGGAGTTTTCATAAAATTCAGACAAACTATGAAATGGGTTGTCACTTGGGAATTTGTTTACTGCCTTTCTGAAACTAGGATAAGGTAGATCTCTGACATATGATGGCAAATGATTGAAAAGACTTATTCCCACATTAAAATGGCTTTTCAAAGTCCTTGATAGCCTTACTTGAGGAATATGTACATTTCTATAGCTCCTCGTATTATGATTGTGCACATTGATATTACAATAAAGGTTTCTTTCCTTCAATTTTATATACAAAAGCAACGTATATATATATACGTTTAGTATATATGGTTTAGTATAGATGGTTACGTTTGTATATATATATACAAACAAAATGACAGTCATGACTCTAGTTTTGACAAATAGCGGTTAGCAGTGAGCTCTCACATTTCAGTTAGTTACTATTCTTATAGCTTTTTTTGCAGAACCAAAACTTCAGACACCCGTGAACAATTTCCCCACAGAATAACACTGTAACTCAAGTGGGAATGAAACAAAGCATAGTACACATTTGAAACATAGTTGAATGGAACATGATAATTTGGAGTCTTCAACAAATATATAGACTTTGATAACTTGCTGCACAGTAAATCAATATGATCACTCCAAGTCAGATGGTAATCTATTTGTACTCCTAATAATTTGGTTTTTTTTTTTACAAAATTGTTTGACAATTCATGTTTATTATTCAATGTGAATATTGCATTTTGCGTCTTGGATTCATTGAGGAGGAAACCATTTGCTTTGAACCATGAATTAGCCTTGTCTATTGTTTGATTAGCACCTCTGTTGAGATTTTGAAAATCTCTGTCAATAGTAAGGAAAGAAGTGTCATCAGCATACATTATGGTTTCAGAAGATGTTAAACACTTGGGTAGATCATTTATCATTACAAGGAACAACAGTAGTCCCAGAACAGAACCTTGTGGTACTCCAAATTTAAGATAAGAAATGGCAGATATTTTTCCATTGACATCAACTATTTGTGATCTATTCTCATAACTTTCTTTATAGCCTACAAACGGTTTAGCAACGGTGCTGAGTTGGTAGAAGATGGAGCTATCTGCTTTGACTAATGACAGACAAGGATAGCAACACCAATTTTAATCAGGTGTTGACTTTGAAAGTGAAACTCATAATAGAGTTGCCTATTCTATGCATAAATGGGAGAAGACTTGTTCACCTTTTTCAACTCGTATGTAGCAGTTCAGACAGTGAGGCACATTGTTGAGGAGTGACCTATAGTGACGTCCACGTTATAATGGGAGTATTTGATTAATTTTAATGTTGCTATCCTTGTCTATCATCCTACAAAGCAGATGGCGCTATCCTTACCTAGCTCCGCGACGTTGACAGTGCTGTCTGTCTGACAGTCAGTGTGACAACTGCCAAAAAATAGCATCATCTTCTTTAAATGAATGAAAAAATTACAGAAATAGCATGCAAATAGTTCTAGCTGACTGATAAATGAAAACAATTTTTTCTCTTATGCAATTTCAATATTATTTTTATATCCTGAAAAAGAACGAAGGAGTGAGTCAATTTTGTTGTCCAACGAACTTGACCTGTAAAAAGGTTCGAAGAATTTGTGTTCAAAGCACTTGAAGCTGAATTTGAAGCTGATTAATCAATTCTGTCAAAAGTTATTGTCGAACATACAAACATACCGAATACGACTTTGGGCTCTAGTAAGTCAAAAGTGAGAACTTCGCTAACGCTCGTTCAATTATCTCAATTATGAAATTTTATTTTAAATCATTAAAAATATATTCTCTTGTCGAATAAAATATAATTGATTATTTCTAAGTAGAAAATGCATTAAATATTACATCAGATATACAGGTATCAGCTATCCTCTAATGGAAAGCATTGGCACGGCAGAGAATCGGCACCGCTGTTATCCGTCTTTCTCCACTTCCATTATAATGTGGACCTCACTATAGTATAACTAGGTGAGATTCAAGATGTATGTTACAAGTGTTTTGTATCTAAATATAGCCATAGAGAGATCAGTTTGCAACCGTTGCGGAACTCGATTGCAACCAGGCAACTCGAGAGGAGTGTGTTGCAACTCGATTGCAACAGAGAAGCGACCGCAACTCGAGTTGCAAACGATGGTGACTGATAAGCGATTGTATCGCAACCAGGAAACGTGATTATGGCAGAGACGCGACTGGATTGAAACCGAAAGCAACTGGAACGCAACTGGTTTGCAACCACCGAGCGACTGGAAGGCAAGGGTTTGCAACCACCAAGCGACTGGAACGCGATCGTGACTGTTCTCCTCAAACTGCCGGCCATTATTACAAACACACACACATACACACTAAATTTAAGTCTACCTTCATCTTCTATTATAAATTAATTGATATAATTAGTGATAAAAGTTATAAAATTAGTCGAAATCTAGTCAAGCAATAAATTAATTATAATTTCGTCATTATCGTCATCTCACAGATCCGCTAGTGCTAATTTTTCTATAGGAGGTGAATCGGTAAGATCGATAATCGATAATCTAGAGTCGATACTCGTAAAAATCGATAGTCGACCTAATCGAGAATCGATAATCGATAAATCGATTCTCATAGAGGTAAATCAAATTATTTTATTTTTTAATCGAGATAAAAACACACACTGCCATTATATGGATTTGATTATTTGGGGTGTAATATTGGAATGGATGAAGTCCTGGAATGTGACAGCCTACAGTTTGAGTTAATAATTTTTGAAAATTAAATTAAAATCGTTTTTAAAAAAATCATTGTTAACTCCCTGAGTGACAACAAGTTTTCAAATGATATCATTTTTCGGTTTTCAAGAACCTTCTATCCTCAAATAAGCAT